>NW_028227587.1:0-59070 GCF_978045245.1 Mus caroli
AATGTGAAAATTAAAAATTCACACTATCAGACCCAGAATATGGCGAGAAATACTGAAAAACGTGAAAATTAAAAATTCACACTGAAGGACCTGGAATATGGCAAGAAAACCTGAAAAAAGTTGAAAATTCAAAATGCACACTGAAGGACCCTGAATATGGCAAGAAACACTGAAAAACGTGGAAAATTAAAACTTCATACTGTAGAACCAGAATATGGCAAGAAACCTTGAAAACGTGGAAAATTAAAAATTCACACTGAAGTACCCAGAATATGGCGAGAAACCCTGAAAAAAGTAGAAAATTTAAAAACTCACACTGAAGGAACCCAAATATGCCGAGAAATCCTGAAAAAGGTGGAAACTGAGAAAATCACACTGTAGGACCCAGAATATGGCAAGAAAATCTGAAAACGTGGAAAATTAAAGATACACTCGCTAGGACCCAGAATATAGCGAGAAACCCTGAAAAAGTTGAAAATTAAAAACTCACAGTGAAGGAGCCCAAATATGGCGAGAAAACCTGAAAAAGGTGGAAAATGAGAAAATCACACTGTAGGACCCAGAATTACGAAAAAACTTGAAAAACGTGGAAAATGAGAAAATCACACTGCAGGACCCAGAATATGCCTAGAAATCCTGAAAAACGTGAAATTAAGAATTCACACTATTGGACCCAATATATGGCGAGAAACCCTGAAAAACATGAAAATTAAAAATTCACACTGAAGGACCTGGAATATGGCAAGAAAACCTGAAAAAAGTTGAAAATTCAAAATTCACACTGAAGGACCCTGAATATGGCGAGAGACACTGAAAAACGTGGAAAATTAAAACTTCACACTGTAGGACCAGAATATGGCAAGAAACCTAGAAAACGTGGAAAATTAAAAATTCACACTGTAGGTCCCAGAATATTCCGAGAAAACCTGAAAAAGGCAGAAAATGAGAAAATCACACTGTTGGACCCAGAATAGGACAAAAAAAACTGAAAAACATGGAAAATTACAAATTCATACTGAAGTACCCTGAATATGCCAAGAAATCCTGAAAAACGTGGAAACTTAGAAAATCATACTGCAGGACCAAGAAATACGAAAAAACTTGAAAAACGTGGAAAATGAGAAAATAACACTGTAGGACCCAGAATATGCCGAGAAATCCTGAAAAACGTGAAAATTAAAAATTCACACTATCAGACCCAGAATATGGCGAGAAATACTGAAAAACGTGAAAATTAAAAATTCACACTGAAGGACTTGGAATATGGCAAGAAAACCTGAAAAAAGTTGAAAATTCAAAATTCACACTGAAGGACCCTGAATATGGCAAGAAACACTGAAAAACGTGGAAAATTAAAACTTCATACTGTAGAACCAGAATATGGCAAGAAACCTTGAAAACGTGGAAAATTAAAAATTCACACCACTGTAGGTCCCAGAATATTCCGAGAAAACCTGAAAAAGGCAGAAAATGAGAAAATCACACTGTTGGACCAAGAATAGGACAAAAAAAAAACTGAAAAACGTGGAAAATTAAAAATTCACACTGAAGTACCCTGAATATGCCGAGAAATCCTGAAAAACGTGGAAACTTAGAAAATCGTACTGTAGGACCAAGAAATACGAAAAAACTTGAAAAACGTGGAAAATGAGAAAATCACACTGTAGGACCCAGAATATGCCGAGAAATCCTGAAAAATGTGAAAATTAAAAATTCACACTATCAGACCCAGAATATGGCGAGAAATACTGAAAAACGTGAAAATTAAAAATTCACACTGAAGGACCTGGAATATGGCAAGAAAACCTGAAAAAAGTTGAAAATTCAAAATGCACACTGAAGGACCCTGAATATGGCAAGAAACACTGAAAAACGTGGAAAATTAAAACTTCATACTGTAGAACCAGAATATGGCAAGAAACCTTGAAAACGTGGAAAATTAAAAATTCACACTGAAGTACCCAGAATATGGCGAGAAACCCTGAAAAAAGTAGAAAATTTAAAAACTCACACTGAAGGAACCCAAATATGCCGAGAAATCCTGAAAAAGGTGGAAACTGAGAAAATCACACTGTAGGACCCAGAATATGGCAAGAAAATCTGAAAAACGTGGAAAATTAAAGATACACTCGCTAGGACCCAGAATATAGCGAGAAACCCTGAAAAAAGTTGAAAATTAAAAACTCACAGTGAAGGAGCCCAAATATGGCGAGAAAACCTGAAAAAGGTGGAAAATGAGAAAATCACACTGTAGGACCCAGAATTACGAAAAAACTTGAAAAACGTGGAAAATGAGAAAATCACACTGCAGGACCCAGAATATGCCTAGAAATCCTGAAAAACGTGAAATTAAGAATTCACACTATTGGACCCAATATATGGCGAGAAACCCTGAAAAACATGAAAATTAAAAATTCACACTGAAGGACCTGGAATATGGCAAGAAAACCTGAAAAAAGTTGAAAATTCAAAATTCACACTGAAGGACCCTGAATATGGCGAGAGACACTGAAAAACGTGGAAAATTAAAACTTCACACTGTAGGACCAGAATATGGCAAGAAACCTAGAAAACGTGGAAAATTAAAAATTCACACTGTAGGTCCCAGAATATTCCGAGAAAACCTGAAAAAGGCAGAAAATGAGAAAATCACACTGTTGGACCCAGAATAGGACAAAAAAAACTGAAAAACATGGAAAATTACAAATTCATACTGAAGTACCCTGAATATGCCAAGAAATCCTGAAAAACGTGGAAACTTAGAAAATCATACTGTAGGACCAAGAAATACGAAAAAACTTGAAAAACGTGGAAAATGAGAAAATCACACTGTAGGACCCAGAATATGCCGAGAAATCCTGAAAAACGTGAAAATTAAAAATTCACACTGAAGGACTTGGAATATGGCAAGAAAACCTGAAAAAAGTTGAAAATTCAAAATTCACACTGAAGGACCCTGAATATGGCAAGAAACACTGAAAAACGTGGAAAATTAAAACTTCATACTGTAGAACCAGAAAATGGCAAGAAACCTTGAAAACGTGGAAAATTAAAAATTCACACTGTAGGTCCCAGAATATTCCGAGAAAACCTGAAAAAGGCAGAAAATGAGAAAATCACACTGTTGGACCCAGAATATGACAAAAAAAAGCTGAAAAACGTGGAAAATTAAAAATTCACACTGAAGTACCCTGAATATGCCGAGAAATCCTGAAAAACGTGGAAACTTAGAAAATCGTACTGTAGGACCAAGAAATACGAAAAAACTTGAAAAACGTGGAAAATGAGAAAATCACACTGTAGGACCCAGAATATGCCGAGAAATCCTGAAAAACGTGAAAATTAAAAATTCACACTATCAGACCCAGAATATGGCGAGAAATACTGAAAAACGTGAAAATTAAAAATTCACACTGAAGTACCCAGAATATGGCGAGAAACCCTGAAAAAAGTAGAAAATTTAAAAATTCACACTGAAGGAACCCAAATATGCCGAGAAATCCTGAAAAAGGTGGAAACTGAGAAAATCACACTGTAGGACCCAGAATTACGAAAAACTTGAAAAACGTGGAAAATGAGAAAATCACACTGCAGGACCCAGAATATGCCTAGAAATCCTGAAAAACGTGAAATTAAGAATTCACACTATTGGACCCAATATATGGCGAGAAACCCTGAAAAACATGAAAATTAAAAATTCACACTGAAGGACCTGGAATATGGCAAGAAAACCTGAAAAAAGTTGAAAATTCAAAATTCACACTGAAGGACCCTGAATATGGCGAGAAACACTGAAAAACGTGGAAAATTAAAACTTCATACTGTAGAACCAGAATATGGCAAGAAACCTTGAAAACGTGGAAAATTAAAAATTCACACTGTAGGTCCCAGAATATTCCGAGAAAACCTGAAAAAGGCAGAAAATGAGAAAATCACACTGTTGGACCAAGAATAGGACAAAAAAAAAAAAACTGAAAAACGTGGAAAATTAAAAATTCACACTGAAGTACCCTGAATATGCCGAGAAATCCTGAAAAACGTGGAAACTTAGAAAATCGTACTGTAGGACCAAGAAATACGAAAAAACCTGAAAAACGTGGAAAATGAGAAAATCACACTGTAGGACCCAGAATATGCCGAGAAATCCTGAAAAACGTGAAAATTAAAAATTCACACTATCAGACCCAGAATATGACGAGAAATACTGAAAAACGTGAAAATTAAAAATTCACACTGAAGGACTTGGAATATGGCAAGAAAACCTGAAAAAAGTTGAAAATTCAAAATGCACACTGAAGTACCCTGAATATGGCAAGAAACACTGAAAAACGTGGAAAATTAAAACTTCATACTGTAGAACCAGAATATGGCAAGAAACCTTGAAAACGTGGAAAATTAAAAATTCACACTGAAGTACCCAGAATATGGCGAGAAACCCTGAAAAAAGTAGAAAATTTAAAAACTCACACTGAAGGAACCCAAATATGCCGAGAAATCCTGAAAAAGGTGGAAACTGAGAAAATCACACTGTAGGACCCAGAATATGGCAAGAAAATCTGAAAAACGTGGAAAATTAAATATACACTCGCTAGGACCCAGAATATAGCGAGAAACCCTGAAAAAAGTTGAAAATTAAAAACTCACAGTGAAGGAGCCCAAATATGGCGAGAAAACCTGAAAAAGGTGGAAAATGAGAAAATCACACTGTAGGACCCAGAATTACGAAAAAACTTGAAAAACGTGGAAAATGAGAAAATCACACTGCAGGACCCAGAATATGCCTAGAAATCCTGAAAAACGTGAAATTAAGAATTCACACTATTGGACCCAATATATGGCGAGAAACCCTGAAAAACATGAAAATTAAAAATTCACACTGAAGGACCTGGAATATGGCAAGAAAACCTGAAAAAAGTTGAAAATTCAAAATTCACACTGAAGGACCCTGAATATGGCGAGAGACACTGAAAAACGTGGAAAATTAAAACTTCACACTGTAGGACCAGAATATGGCAAGAAACCTAGAAAACGTGGAAAATTAAAAATTCACACTGTAGGTCCCAGAATATTCCGAGAAAACCTGAAAAAGGCAGAAAATGAGAAAATCACACTGTTGGACCCAGAATAGGACAAAAAAAACTGAAAAACATGGAAAATTACAAATTCATACTGAAGTACCCTGAATATGCCGAGAAATCCTGAAAAACGTGGAAACTTAGAAAATCATACTGTAGGACCAAGAAATACGAAAAAACTTGAAAAACGTGGAAAATGAGAAAATCACACTGTAGGACCCAGAATATGCCGAGAAATCCTGAAAAACGTGAAAATTAAAAATTCACACTGAAGGACTTGGAATATGGCAAGAAAACCTGAAAAAAGTTGAAAATTCAAAATTCACACTGAAGGACCCTGAATATGGCAAGAAACACTGAAAAACGTGGAAAATTAAAACTTCATACTGTAGAACCAGAAAATGGCAAGAAACCTTGAAAACGTGGAAAATTAAAAATTCACACTGTAGGTCCCAGAATATTCCGAGAAAACCTGAAAAAGGCAGAAAATGAGAAAATCACACTGTTGGACCCAGAATATGACAAAAAAAAAAAAACTGAAAAACGTGGAAAATTAAAAATTCACACTGAAGTACCCTGAATATGCCGAGAAATCCTGAAAAACGTGGAAACTTAGAAAATCGTACTGTAGGACCAAGAAATACGAAAAAACTTGAAAAACGTGGAAAATGAGAAAATAACACTGTAGGACCCAGAATATGCCGAGAAATCCTGAAAAACGTGAAAATTAAAAATTCACACTATCAGACCCAGAATATGGCGAGAAATACTGAAAAACGTGAAAATTAAAAATTCACACTGAAGTACCCAGAATATGGCGAGAAACCCTGAAAAAAGTAGAAAATTTAAAAATTCACACTGAAGGAACCCAAATATGCCGAGAAATCCTGAAAAAGGTGGAAACTGAGAAAATCACACTGTAGGACCCAGAATTACGAAAAAACTTGAAAAACGTGGAAAATGAGAAAATCACACTGCAGGACCCAGAATATGCCTAGAAATCCTGAAAAACGTGAAATTAAGAATTCACACTATTGGACCCAATATATGGCGAGAAACCCTGAAAAACATGAAAATTAAAAATTCAAACTGAAGGACCTGGAATATGGCAAGAAAACCTGAAAAAAGTTGAAAATTCAAAATTCACACTGAAGGACCCTGAATATGGCGAGAAACACTGAAAAAACGTGGAAAATTAAAACTTCACACTGTAGGACCAGAATATGGCAAGAAACCTAGAAAACGTGGAAAATTAAAAATTCACACTGTAGGTCCCAGAATATTCCGAGAAAACCTGAAAAAGGCAGAAAATGAGAAAATCACACTGTTGGACCCAGAATAGGACAAAAAAAAAAACTGAAAAACGTGGAAAATTAAAAATTCACACTGAAGTACCCTGAATATGCCGAGAAATCCTGAAAAACGTGGAAACTTAGAAAATCGTACTGTAGGACCAAGAAATACGAAAAAACTTGAAAAACGTGGAAAATGAGAAAATCACACTGCAGGACCCAGAATATGCCTAGAAATCCTGAAAAACGTGAAATTAAGAATTCACACTATTGGACCCAATATATGGCGAGAAACCCTGAAATACATGAAAATAAAAAATTCACACTGAAGGACCTGGAATATGGCAAGAAAACCTGAAAAAAGTTGAAAATTCAAAATTCACACTGAAGGACCCTGAATATAGCGAGAAACACTGAAAAACGTGGAAAATTAAAACTTCACACTGTAGGACCAGAATATGGCAAGAAACCTAGAAAACGTGGAAAATTAAAAATTCACACTGTAGGTCCCAGAATATTCCCAGAAAACCTGAAAAAGGCAGAAATGAGAAAATCACACTGTTGGACCCAGAATAGGACAAAAAAACCTGAAAAACATGGAAAATTACAAATTCATACTGAAGTACCCTGAATATGCCGAGAAATCCTGAAAAACGTGGAAAATTAGAAAATCATACTGTAGGACCAAGAAATACGAAAAAACTTGAAAAACGTGGAAAATGAGAAAATCACACTGTAGGACCCAGAATATGCCTAGAAATCCTGAAAAACGTGAAAATTAAAAATTCACACTATCAGACCCAGAATATGGCGAGAAATACTGAAAAACGTGAAAATTAAAAATTCACACTGAAGGACTTGGAATATGGCAAGAAAACCTGAAAAAAGTTGAAAATTCAAAATTCACACTGAAGGACCCTGAATATGGCAAGAAACACTAAAAAACGTGGAAAATTAAAACTTCATACTGTAGAACCAGAATATGGCAAGAAACCTTGAAAACGTGGAAAATTAAAAATTCACACTGTAGGTCGCATAATATTCTGAGAAAACCTGAAAAAGGCAGAAAATGAGAAAATCACACTGTTGGACCCAGAATATGACAAAAAAAACTGAAAAACGTGGAAAATTAAAAATTCACACTGAAGTACCCTGAATATGCCGAGAAATCCTGAAAAACGTGGAAACTTAGAAAATCGTACTGTAGGACCAAGAAATACGAAATAACTTGAAAAATGTGGAAAATGAGAAAATCACACTGTAGGACCCAGAATATGCCGAGAAAACCTGAAAAAGTTGAAAATTCAAAATTCACACTGAAGGACCCTGAATATGGCAAGAAACACTGAAAAACGTGGAAAATTAAAACTTCATACTGTAGAACCAGAATATGGCAAGAAACCTTGAAAACGTGGAAAATTAAAAATTCACACTGTAGGTCCCATAATATTCCGAGAAAACCTGAAAAAGGAGGAAATGAGAAAATCACACTGTTGGACCCAGAATAGGACAAAAAAAAAACCTGAAAAACGTGGAAAATTAAAAATTCACACTGAAGTACCCTGAATATGCCGAGAAATCCTGAAAAACGTGGAAACTTAGAAAATCGTAATGTAGGACCAAGAAATACGAAAAAACTTGAAAAACGTGGAAAATGAGAAAATCACACTGTAGGACCCAGAATATGGCGAGAAATACTGAAAAACGTGAAAATTAAAAATTCACACTGAAGGACTTGGAATATGGCAAGAAAACCTGAAAAAAGTTGAAAATTCAAAATGCACACTGAAGGACCCTGAATATGGCAAGAAACACTGAAAAACGTGGAAAATTAAAACTTCATACTGTAGAACCAGAATATGGCAAGAAACCTTGAAAACGTGGAAAATTAAAAATTCACACTGAAGTACCCAGAATATGGCGAGAAACCCTGAAAAAAGTAGAAAATTTAAAAACTCACACTGAAGGAACCCAAATATGCCGAGAAATCCTGAAAAAGGTGGAAACTGAGAAAATCACACTGTAGGACCCAGAATATGGCAAGAAAATCTGAAAAACGTGGAAAATTAAATATACACTCGCTAGGACCCAGAATATAGCGAGAAACCCTGAAAAAAGTTGAAAATTAAAAACTCACAGTGAAGGAGCCCAAATATGGCGAGAAAACCTGAAAAAGGTGGAAAATGAGAAAATCACACTGTAGGACCCAGAATTACGAAAAAACTTGAAAATCGTGGAAAATGAGAAAATCACACTGCAGGACCCAGAATATGCCTAGAAATCCTGAAAAACGTGAAATTAAGAATTCACACTATTGGACCCAATATATGGCGAGAAACCCTGAAAAACATGAAAATTAAAAATTCACACTGAAGGACCTGGAATATGGCAAGAAAACCTGAAAAAAGTTGAAAATTCAAAATTCACACTGAAGGACCCTGAATATGGCGAGAGACACTGAAAAACGTGGAAAATTAAAACTTCACACTGTAGGACCAGAATATGGCAAGAAACCTAGAAAACGTGGAAAATTAAAAATTCACACTGTAGGTCCCAGAATATTCCAAGAAAACCTGATAAAGGCAGAAAATGAGAAAATCACACTGTTGGACCCAGAATAGGACAAAAAAAACTGAAAAACATGGAAAATTACAAATTCATACTGAAGTACCCTGAATATGCCGAGAAATCCTGAAAAACGTGGAAATTTAGAAAATCATTCTGTAGGACCAAGAAATACGAAAAAACTTGAAAAACGTGGAAAATGAGAAAATCACACTGTAGGACCCAGAATATGCCGAGAAATCCTGAAAAACGTGAAAATTAAAAATTCACACTATCAGACCCAGAATATGGCGAGAAATACTGAAAAACGTGAAAATTAAAAATTCACACTGAAGGACTTGGAATATGGCAAGAAAACCTGAAAAAAGTTGAAAATTCAAAATTCACACTGAAGGACCCTGAATATGGCAAGAAACACTGAAAAACGTGGAAAATTAAAACTTCATACTGTAGAACCAGAATATGGCAAGAAACCTTGAAAACGTGGAAAATTAAAAATTCACACTGTAGGTCCCATAATATTCCGAGAAAACCTGAAAAAGGAGGAAATGAGAAAATCACACTGTTGGACCAAGAATAGGACAAAAAAAAAACTGAAAAACATGGAAAATTAAAAATTCACACTGAAGTACCCTGAATATGCCGAGAAATCCTGAAAAACGTGGAAACTTAGAAAATCGTACTGTAGGACCAAGAAATACGAAAAAACTTGAAAAACGTGGAAAATGAGAAAATCACACTGTAGGACCCAGAATATGCCGAGAAATCCTGAAAAATGTGAAAATTAAAAATTCACACTATCAGACCCAGAATATGGCGAGAAATACTGAAAAACGTGAAAATTAAAAATTCACACTGAAGGACTTGGAATATGGCAAGAAAACCTGAAAAAAGTTGAAAATTCAAAATGCACACTGAAGTACCCTGAATATGGCAAGAAACACTGAAAAACGTGGAAAATTAAAACTTCATACTGTAGAACCAGAATATGGCAAGAAACCTTGAAAACGTGGAAAATTAAAAATTCACACTGAAGTACCCAGAATATGGCGAGAAACCCTGAAAAAAGTAGAAAATTTAAAAACTCACACTGAAGGAACCCAAATATGCCGAGAAATCCTGAAAAAGGTGGAAACTGAGAAAATCACACTGTAGGACCCAGAATATGGCAAGAAAATCTGAAAAACGTGGAAAATTAAATATACACTCGCTAGGACCCAGAATATAGCGAGAAACCCTGAAAAAAGTTGAAAATTAAAAACTCACAGTGAAGGAGCCCAAATATGGCGAGAAAACCTGAAAAAGGTGGAAAATGAGAAAATCACACTGTAGGACCCAGAATTACGAAAAAACTTGAAAAACGTGGAAAATGAGAAAATCACACTGCAGGACCCAGAATATGCCTAGAAATCCTGAAAAACGTGAAATTAAGAATTCACACTATTGGACCCAATATATGGCGAGAAACCCTGAAAAACATGAAAATTAAAAATTCACACTGAAGGACCTGGAATATGGCAAGAAAACCTGAAAAAAGTTGAAAATTCAAAATTCACACTGAAGGACCCTGAATATGGCGAGAGACACTGAAAAACGTGGAAAATTAAAACTTCACACTGTAGGACCAGAATATGGCAAGAAACCTAGAAAACGTGGAAAATTAAAAATTCACACTGTAGGTCCCAGAATATTCCGAGAAAACCTGAAAAAGGCAGAAAATGAGAAAATCACACTGTTGGACCCAGAATAGGACAAAAAAAACTGAAAAACATGGAAAATTACAAATTCATACTGAAGTACCCTGAATATGCCGAGAAATCCTGAAAAACGTGGAAACTTAGAAAATCATTCTGTAGGACCAAGAAATACGAAAAAACTTGAAAAACGTGGAAAATGAGAAAATAACACTGTAGGACCCAGAATATGCCGAGAAATCCTGAAAAACGTGAAAATTAAAAATTCACACTATCAGACCCAGAATATGGCGAGAAATACTGAAAAACGTGAAAATTAAAAATTCACACTGAAGGACTTGGAATATGGCAAGAAAACCTAAAAAAAGTTGAAAATTCAAAATTCACACTGAAGGACCCTGAATATGGCAAGAAACACTGAAAAACGTGGAAAATTAAAACTTCATACTGTAGAACCAGAATATGGCAAGAAACCTTGAAAACGTGGAAAATTAAAAATTCACACTGTAGGTCCCATAATATTCCGAGAAAACCTGAAAAAGGCAGAAAATGAGAAAATCACACTGTTGGACCAAGAATAGGACAAAAAAAAAAAAAACTGAAAAACGTGGAAAATTAAAAATTCACACTGAAGTACCCTGAATATGCCGAGAAATCCTGAAAAACGTGGAAACTTAGAAAATCGTACTGTAGGACCAAGAAATACGAAAAAACTTGAAAAACGTGGAAAATGAGAAAATCACAATGTAGGACCCAGAATATGCCGAGAAATCCTGAAAAACGTGAAAATTAAAAATTCACACTATCAGACCCAGAATATGGCGAGAAATACTGAAAAACGTGAAAATTAAAAATTCACACTGAAGGACTTGGAATATGGCAAGAAAACCTGAAAAAAGTTGAAAATTCAAAATGCACACTGAAGGACCCTGAATATGGCAAGAAACACTGAAAAACGTGGAAAATTAAAACTTCATACTGTAGAACCAGAATATGGCAAGAAACCTTGAAAACGTGGAAAATTAAAAATTCACACTGAAGTACCCAGAATATGGCGAGAAACCCTGAAAAAAGTAGAAAATTTAAAATCTCACACTGAAGGAACCCAAATATGCCGAGAAATCCTGAAAAAGGTGGAAACTGAGAAAATCACACTGTAGGACCCAGAATATGGCAAAAAAATCTGAAAAACGTGGAAAATTAAAGATACACTCGCTAGGACCCAGAATATAGCGAGAAACCCTGAAAAAAGTTGAAAATTAAAAACTCACAGTGAAGGAGCCCAAATATGGCGAGAAAACCTGAAAAAGGTGGAAAATGAGAAAATCACACTGTAGGACCCAGAATTACGAAAAACTTGAAAAACGTGGAAAATGAGAAAATCACACTGCAGGACCCAGAATATGCCTAGAAATCCTGAAAAACGTGAAATTAAGAATTCACACTATTGGACCCAATATATGGCGAGAAACCCTGAAAAACATGAAAATTAAAAATTCACACTGAAGGACCCGGAATATGGCAAGAAAACCTGAAAAAAGTTGAAAATTCAAAATTCACACTGAAGGACCCTGAATATGGCGAGAGACACTGAAAAACGTGGAAAATTAAAACTTCACACTGTAGGACCAGAATATGGCAAGAAACCTAGAAAACGTGGAAAATTAAAAATTCACACTGTAGGTCCCAGAATATTCCGAGAAAACCTGAAAAAGGCAGAAAATGAGAAAATCACACTGTTGGACCCAGAATAGGACAAAAAAAACTGAAAAACATGGAAAATTACAAATTCATACTGAAGTACCCTGAATATGCCGAGAAATCCTGAAAAACGTGGAAACTTAGAAAATCATACTGTAGGACCAAGAAATACGAAAAAACTTGAAAAACGTGGAAAATGAGAAAATCACACTGTAGGACCCAGAATATGCCGAGAAATCCTGAAAAACGTGAAAATTAAAAATTCACACTGAAGGACTTGGAATATGGCAAGAAAACCTGAAAAAAGTTGAAAATTCAAAATTCACACTGAAGGACCCTGAATATGGCAAGAAACACTGAAAAACGTGGAAAATTAAAACTTCATACTGTAGAACCAGAAAATGGCAAGAAACCTTGAAAACGTGGAAAATTAAAAATTCACACTGTAGGTCCCAGAATATTCCGAGAAAACCTGAAAAAGGCAGAAAATGAGAAAATCACACTGTTGGACCCAGAATATGACAAAAAAAAAACTGAAAAACGTGGAAAATTAAAAATTCACACTGAAGTACCCTGAATATGCCGAGAAATCCTGAAAAACGTGGAAACTTAGAAAATCGTACTGTAGGACCAAGAAATACGAAAAAACTTGAAAAACGTGGAAAATGAGAAAATCACACTGTAGGACCCAGAATAAGCCGAGAAATCCTGAAAAACGTGAAAATTAAAAATTCACACTATCAGACCCAGAATATGGCGAGAAATACTGAAAAACGTGAAAATTAAAAATTCACACTGAAGTACCCAGAATATGGCGAGAAACCCTGAAAAAAGTAGAAAATTTAAAAATTCACACTGAAGGAACCCAAATATGCCGAGAAATCCTGAAAAAGGTGGAAACTGAGAAAATCACACTGTAGGACCCAGAATTACGAAAAAACTTGAAAAACGTGGAAAATGAGAAAATCACACTGCAGGACCCAGAATATGCCTAGAAATCCTGAAAAACGTGAAATTAAGAATTCACACTATTGGACCCAATATATGGCGAGAAACCCTGAAAAACATGAAAATTAAAAATTCACACTGAAGGACCTGGAATATGGCAAGAAAACCTGAAAAAAGTTGAAAATTCAAAATTCACACTGAAGGACCCTGAATATGGCGAGAAACACTGAAAAACGTGGAAAATTAAAACTTCATACTGTAGAACCAGAATATGGCAAGAAACCTTGAAAACGTGGAAAATTAAAAATTCACACTGTAGGTCCCAGAATATTCCGAGAAAACCTGAAAAAGGCAGAAAATGAGAAAATCACACTGTTGGACCAAGAATAGGACAAAAAAAAAACTGAAAAACGTGGAAAATTAAAAATTCACACTGAAGTACCCTGAATATGCCGAGAAATCCTGAAAAACGTGGAAACTTAGAAAATCGTACTGTAGGACCAAGAAATACGAAAAAACCTGAAAAACGTGGAAAATGAGAAAATCACACTGTAGGACCCAGAATATGCCGAGAAATCCTGAAAAACGTGAAAATTAAAAATTCACACTATCAGACCCAGAATATGGCGAGAAATACTGAAAAACGTGAAAATTAAAAATTCACACTGAAGGACTTGGAATATGGCAAGAAAACCTGAAAAAAGTTGAAAATTCAAAATGCACACTGAAGGACCCTGAATATGGCAAGAAACACTGAAAAACGTGGAAAATTAAAACTTCATACTGTAGAACCAGAATATGGCAAGAAACCTTGAAAACGTGGAAAATTAAAAATTCACACTGAAGTACCCAGAATATGGCGAGAAACCCTGAAAAAAGTAGAAAATTTAAAAACTCACACTGAAGGAACCCAAATATGCCGAGAAATCCTGAAAAAGGTGGAAACTGAGAAAATCACACTGTAGGACCCAGAATATGGCAAGAAAATCTGAAAAACGTGGAAAATTAAATATACACTCGCTAGGACCCAGAATATAGCGAGAAACCCTGAAAAAAGTTGAAAATTAAAAACTCACAGTGAAGGAGCCCAAATATGGCGAGAAAACCTGAAAAAGGTGGAAAATGAGAAAATCACACTGTAGGACCCAGAATTACGAAAAAACTTGAAAAACGTGGAAAATGAGAAAATCACACTGCAGGACCCAGAATATGCCTAGAAATCCTGAAAAACGTGAAATTAAGAATTCACACTATTGGACCCAATATATGGCGAGAAACCCTGAAAAACATGAAAATTAAAAATTCACACTGAAGGACCTGGAATATGGCAAGAAAACCTGAAAAAAGTTGAAAATTCAAAATTCACACTGAAGGACCCTGAATATGGCGAGAGACACTGAAAAACGTGGAAAATTAAAACTTCACACTGTAGGACCAGAATATGGCAAGAAACCTAGAAAACGTGGAAAATTAAAAATTCACACTGTAGGTCCCAGAATATTCCGAGAAAACCTGAAAAAGGCAGAAAATGAGAAAATCACACTGTTGGACCCAGAATAGGACAAAAAAAACTGAAAAACATGGAAAATTACAAATTCATACTGAAGTACCCTGAATATGCCGAGAAATCCTGAAAAACGTGGAAACTTAGAAAATCATACTGTAGGACCAAGAAATACGAAAAAACTTGAAAAACGTGGAAAATGAGAAAATCACACTGTAGGACCCAGAATATGCCGAGAAATCCTGAAAAACGTGAAAATTAAAAATTCACACTGAAGGACTTGGAATATGGCAAGAAAACCTGAAAAAAGTTGAAAATTCAAAATTCACACTGAAGGACCCTGAATATGGCAAGAAACACTGAAAAACGTGGAAAATTAAAACTTCATACTGTAGAACCAGAAAATGGCAAGAAACCTTGAAAACGTGGAAAATTAAAAATTCACACTGTAGGTCCCAGAATATTCCGAGAAAACCTGAAAAAGGCAGAAAATGAGAAAATCACACTGTTGGACCCAGAATATGACAAAAAAAAACTGAAAAACGTGGAAAATTAAAAATTCACACTGAAGTACCCTGAATATGCCGAGAAATCCTGAAAAACGTGGAAACTTAGAAAATCGTACTGTAAGACCAAGAAATACGAAAAAACTTGAAAAACGTGGAAAATGAGAAAATCACACTGTAGGACCCAGAATAAGCCGAGAAATCCTGAAAAACGTGAAAATTAAAAATTCACACTATCAGACCCAGAATATGGCGAGAAATACTGAAAAACGTGAAAATTAAAAATTCACACTGAAGTACCCAGAATATGGCGAGAAACCCTGAAAAAAGTAGAAAATTTAAAAATTCACACTGAAGGAACCCAAATATGCCGAGAAATCCTGAAAAAGGTGGAAACTGAGAAAATCACACTGTAGGACCCAGAATTACGAAAAAACTTGAAAAACGTGGAAAATGAGAAAATCACACTGCAGGACCCAGAATATGCCTAGAAATCCTGAAAAACGTGAAATTAAGAATTCACACTATTGGACCCAATATATGGCGAGAAACCCTGAAAAACATGAAAATTAAAAATTCACACTGAAGGACCTGGAATATGGCAAGAAAACCTGAAAAAAGTTGAAAATTCAAAATTCACACTGAAGGACCCTGAATATGGCGAGAGACACTGAAAAACGTGGAAAATTAAAACTTCACACTGTAGGACCAGAATATGGCAAGAAACCTAGAAAACGTGGAAAATTAAAAATTCACACTGTAGGTCCCAGAATATTCCAAGAAAACCTGATAAAGGCAGAAAATGAGAAAATCACACTGTTGGACCCAGAATAGGACAAAAAAAACTGAAAAACATGGAAAATTACAAATTCATACTGAAGTACCCTGAATATGCCGAGAAATCCTGAAAAACGTGGAAACTTAGAAAATCATTCTGTAGGACCAAGAAATACGAAAAAACTTGAAAAACGTGGAAAATGAGAAAATCACACTGTAGGACCCAGAATATGCCGAGAAATCCTGAAAAACGTGAAAATTAAAAATTCACACTATCAGACCCAGAATATGGCGAGAAATACTGAAAAACGTGAAAATTAAAAATTCACACTGAAGGACTTGGAATATGGCAAGAAAACCTGAAAAAAGTTGAAAATTCAAAATTCACACTGAAGGACCCTGAATATGGCAAGAAACACTGAAATACGTGGAAAATTAAAACTTCATACTGTAGAACCAGAATATGGCAAGAAACCTTGAAAACGTGGAAAATTAAAAATTCACACTGTAGGTCCCAGAATATTCCGAGAAAACCTGAAAAAGGCAGAAAATGAGAAAATCACACTGTTGGACCCAGAATATGACAAAAAAAAACTGAAAAACGTGGAAAATTAAAAATTCACACTGAAGTACCCTGAATATGCCGAGAAATCCTGAAAAACGTGGTAACTTTGAAAATCGTACTGTAGGACCAAGAAATATGAAAAAACTTGAAAAACGTGGAAAATGAGAAAATCACACTGTAGGACCCAGAATATGCCGAGAAATCCTGAAAAACGTGAAAATTAAAAATTCACACTATCAGACCCAGAATATGGCGAGAAATACTGAAAAACGTGAAAATTAAAAATTCACAGTGAAGGACTTGGAATATGGCAAGAAAACCTGAAAAAAGTTGAAAATTCAAAATGCACACTGAAGGACCCTGAATATGGCAAGAAACACTGAAAAACGTGGAAAATTAAAACTTCATACTGTAGAACCAGAATATGGCAAGAAACCTTGAAAACGTGGAAAATTAAAAATTCACACTGAAGTACCCAGAATATGGCGAGAAACCCTGAAAAAAGTAGAAAATTTAAAAACTCACACTGAAGGAACCCAAATATGCCGAGAAATCCTGAAAAAGGTGGAAACTGAGTAAATCACACTGTAGGACCCAGAATATGGCAAGAAAATCTGAAAAACGTGGAAAATTAAATATACACTCGCTAGGACCCAGAATATAGCAAGAAACCCTGAAAAAAGTTGAAAATTAAAAACTCACAGTGAAGGAGCCCAAATATGGCGAGAAAACCTGAAAAAGGTGGAAAATGAGAAAATCACACTGTAGGACCCAGAATTACGAAAAAACTTGAAAAACGTGGAAAATGAGAAAATCACACTGCAGGACCCAGAATATGCCTAGAAATCCTGAAAAACGTGAAATTAAGAATTCACACTATTGGACCCAATATATGGCGAGAAACCCTGAAAAACATGAAAATTAAAAATTCACACTGAAGGACCTGGAATATGGCAAGAAAACCTGAAAAAAGTTGAAAATTCAAAATTCACACTGAAGGACCCTGAATATGGCGAGAGACACTGAAAAACGTGGAAAATTAAAACTTCACACTGTAGGACCAGAATATGGCAAGAAACCTAGAAAACGTGGAAAATTAAAAATTCACACTGTAGGTCCCAGAATATTCCGAGAAAACCTGAAAAAGGCAGAAAATGAGAAAATCACACTGTTGGACCCAGAATAGGACAAAAAAAAACTGAAAAACATGGAAAATTACAAATTCATACTGAAGTACCCTGAATATGCCAAGAAATCCTGAAAAACGTGGAAACTTAGAAAATCATACTGTAGGACCAAGAAATACGAAAAAACTTGAAAAACGTGGAAAATGAGAAAATCACACTGTAGGACCCAGAATATGCCGAGAAATCCTGAAAAACCTGAAAATTAAAAATTCACACTGAAGGACTTGGAATATGGCAAGAAAACCTGAAAAAAGTTGAAAATTCAAAATTCACACTGAAGGACCCTGAATATGGCAAGAAACACTGAAAAACGTGGAAAATTAAAACTTCATACTGTAGAACCAGAAAATGGCAAGAAACCTTGAAAACGTGGAAAATTAAAAATTCACACTGTAGGTCCCAGAATATTCCGAGAAAACCTGAAAAAGGCAGAAAATGAGAAAATCACACTGTTGGACCCAGAATATGACAAAAAAAACTGAAAAACGTGGAAAATTAAAAATTCACACTGAAGTACCCTGAATATGCCGAGAAATCCTGAAAAACGTGGAAACTTAGAAAATCGTACTGTAGGACCAAGAAATACGAAAAAACTTGAAAAACGTGGAAAATGAGAAAATCACACTGTAGGACCCAGAATATGCCGAGAAATCCTGAAAAACGTGAAAATTAAAAATTCACACTATCAGACCCAGAATATGGCGAGAAATACTGAAAAACGTGAAAATTAAAAATTCACACTGAAGTACCCAGAATATGGCGAGAAACCCTGAAAAAAGTAGAAAATTTAAAAATTCACACTGAAGGAACCCAAATATGCCGAGAAATCCTGAAAAGGTGGAAACTGAGAAAATCACACTGTAGGACCCAGAATTACGAAAAAACTTGAAAAACGTGGAAAATGAGAAAATCACACTGCAGGACCCAGAATATGCCTAGAAATCCTGAAAAACGTGAAATTAAGAATTCACACTATTGGACCCAATATATGGCGAGAAACCCTGAAAAACATGAAAATTAAAAATTCACACTGAAGGACCTGGAATATGGCAAGAAAACCTGAAAAAAGTTGAAAATTCAAAATTCACACTGAAGGACCCTGAATATGGCGAGAAACACTGAAAAAACGTGGAAAATTAAAACTTCACACTGTAGGACCAGAATATGGCAAGAAACCTAGAAAACGTGGAAAATTAAAAATTCTCACTGTAGGTCCAGGAATATTCCGAGAAAACCTGAAAAAGGCAGAAAATGAGAAAATCACACTGTTGGACCCAGAATAGGACAAAAAAAAACTGAAAAACGTGGAAAATTAAAAATTCACACTGAAGTACCCTGAATATGCCGAGAAATCCTGAAAAACGTGAAAATTAAAAATTCACACTATCAGACCCAGAATATGGCGAGAAATACTGAAAAACGTGAAAATTAAAAATTCACACTGAAGGACTTGGAATATGGCAAGAAAACCTGAAAAAAGTTGAAAATTCAAAATGCACACTGAAGGACCCTGAATATGGCAAGAAACACTGAAAAACGTGGAAAATTAAAACTTCATACTGTAGAACCAGAATATGGCAAGAAACCTTGAAAACGTGGAAAATTAAAAATTCACACTGAAGTACCCAGAATATGGCGAGAAACCCTGAAAAAAGTAGAAAATTTAAAAACTCACACTGAAGGAACCCAAATATGCAGAGAAATCCTGAAAAAGGTGGAAACTGAGAAATTCACACTGAAGTACCCTGAATATGCCGAGAAATCCTGAAAAACGTGGAAAATTAAATATACACTCCCTAGGACCCAGAATATAGCGAGAAACCCTGAAAAAAGTTGAAAATTAAAAACTCACAGTGAAGGAGCCCAAATATGGCGAGAAAACCTGAAAAAGGTGGAAAATGAGAAAATCACACTGTAGGACCCAGAATTACGAAAAAACTTGAAAAACGTGGAAAATGAGAAAATAACACTGCAGGACCCAGAATATGCCTAGAAATCCTGAAAAACGTGAAATTAAGAATTCACACTATTGGACCCAATATATGGCGAGAAACCCTGAAAAACATGAAAATTAAAAATTCACACTGAAGGACCTGGAATATGGCAAGAAAACCTGAAAAAAGTTGAAAATTCAAAATTCACACTGAAGGACCCTGAATATGGCGAGAAACACTGAAAAACGTGGAAAATTAAAACTTCACACTGTAGGACCAGAATATGGCAACAAACCTAGAAAACGTGGAAAATTAAAAATTCACACTGTAGGTCCCAGAATATTCCGAGAAAACCTGAAAAAGGCAGAAAATGAGAAAATCACACTGTTGGACCCAGAATAGGACAAAAAAAACTGAAAAACATGGAAAATTACAAATTCATACTGAAGTACCCTGAATATGCCGAGAAATCCTGAAAAACGTGGAAACTTAGAAAATCGTACTGTAGGACCAAGAAATACGAAAAAACTTGAAAAACGTGGAAAATGAGAAAATCACACTGTAGGACCCAGAATATGCCGAGAAATCCTGAAAAACGTGAAAATTAAAAATTCACACTATCAGACCCAGAATATGGCGAGAAATACTGAAAAACGTGAAAATTAAAAATTCACACTGAAGGACTTGGAATATGGCAAGAAAACCTGAAAAAAGTTGAAAATTCAAAATGCACACTGAAGGACCCTGAATATGGCAAGAAACACTGAAAAACGTGGAAAATTAAAACTTCATACTGTAGAACCAGAATATGGCAAGAAACCTTGAAAACGTGGAAAATTAAAAATTCACACTGAAGTACCCAGAATATGGCGAGAAACCCTGAAAAAAGTAGAAAATTTAAAAACTCACACTGAAGGAACCCAAACATGCCGAGAAATCCTGAAAAAGGTGGAAACTGAGAAAATCACACTGTAGGACCCAGAATATGGCAAGAAAATCTGAAAAACGTGGAAAATTAAATATACACTCGCTAGGACCCAGAATATAGCGAGAAACCCTGAAAAAAGTTGAAAATTAAAAACTCACAGTGAAGGAGCCCAAATATGGCGAGAAAACCTGAAAAAGGTGGAAAATGAGAAAATCACACTGTAGGACCCAGAATTACGAAAAAACTTGAAAAACGTGGAAAATGAGAAAATCACACTGCAGGACCCAGAATATGCCTAGAAATCCTGAAAAACGTGAAATTAAGAATTCACACTATTGGACCCAATATATGGCGAGAAACCCTGAAAAACATGAAAATTAAAAATTCACACTGAAGGACCTGGAATATGGCAAGAAAACCTGAAAAAAGTTGAAAATTCAAAATTCACACTGAAGGACCCTGAATATGGCGAGAGACACTGAAAAACGTGGAAAATTAAAACTTCACACTGTAGGACCAGAATATGGCAAGAAACCTAGAAAACGTGGAAAATTAAAAATTCACACTGTAGGTCCCAGAATATTCCGAGAAAACCTGAAAAAGGCAGAAAATGAGAAAATCACACTGTTGGACCCAGAATAGGACAAAAAAAACTGAAAAACATGGAAAATTACAAATTCATACTGAAGTACCCTGAATATGCCGAGAAATCCTGAAAAACGTGGAAACTTAGAAAATCATACTGTAGGACCAAGAAATACGAAAAAACTTGAAAAACGTGGAAAATGAAAAAATCACACTGTAGGACCCAGAATATGCCGAGAAATCCTGAAAAACGTGAAATTAAAAATTCACACTGAAGGACTTGGAATATGGCAAGAAAACCTGAAAAAAGTTGAAAATTCAAAATTCACACTGAAGGACCCTGAATATGGCAAGAAACACTGAAAAACGTGGAAAATTAAAACTTCATACTGTAGAACCAGAAAATGGCAAGAAACCTTGAAAACGTGGAAAATTAAAAATTCACACTGTAGGTCCCAGAATATTCCGAGAAAACCTGAAAAAGGCAGAAAATGAGAAAATCACACTGTTGGACCCAGAATATGACAAAAAAAAACTGAAAAACGTGGAAAATTAAAAATTCACACTGAAGTACCCTGAATATGCCGAGAAATCCTGAAAAACGTGGAAACTTAGAAAATCGAACTGTAGGACCAAGAAATACGAAAAAACTTGAAAAACGTGGAAAATGAGAAAATCACACTGTAGGACCCAGAATATGCCTAGAAATCCTGAAAAACGTGAAAATTAAAAATTCACACTATCAGACCCAGAATATGGCGAGAAATACTGAAAAACGTGAAAATTAAAAATTCACACTGAAGTACCCAGAATATGGCGAGAAACCCTGAAAAAAGTAGAAAATTTAAAAATTCACACTGAAGGAACCCAAATATGCCGAGAAATCCTGAAAAAGGTGGAAACTGAGAAAATCACACTGTAGGACCCAGAATTACGAAAAAACTTGAAAAACGTGGAAAATGAGAAAATCACACTGCAGGACCCAGAATATGCCTAGAAATCCTGAAAAACGTGAAATTAAGAATTCACACTATTGGACCCAATATATGGCGAGAAACCCTGAAAAACATGAAAATTAAAAATTCACACTGAAGGACCTGGAATATGGCAAGAAAACCTGAAAAAAGTTGAAAATTCAAAATTCACACTGAAGGACCCTGAATATGGCGAGAAACACTGAAAAAACGTGGAAAATTAAAACTTCACACTGTAGGACCAGAATATGGCAAGAAACCTAGAAAACGTGGAAAATTAAAAATTCACACTGTAGGTCCAGGAATATTCCGAGAAAACCTGAAAAAGGCAGAAAATGAGAAAATCACACTGTTGGACCCAGAATAGGACAAAAAAAAAACTGAAAAACGTGGAAAATTAAAAATTCACACTGAAGTACCCTGAATATGCCGAGAAATCCTGAAAAACGTGAAAATTAAAAATTCACACTATCAGACCCAGAATATGGCGAGAAATACTGAAAAACGTGAAAAAAAAAATTCACACTGAAGGACTTGGAATATGGCAAGAAAACCTGAAAAAAGTTGAAAATTCAAAATGCACACTGAAGGACCCTGAATATGGCAAGAAACACTGAAAAACGTGGAAAATTAAAACTTCATACTGTAGAACCAGAATATGGCAAGAAACCTTGAAAACGTGGAAAATTAAAAATTCACACTGAAGTACCCAGAATATGGCGAGAAACCCTGAAAAAAGTAGAAAATTTAAAAACTCACACTGAAGGAACCCAAATATGCAGAGAAATCCTGAAAAAGGTGGAAACTGAGAAATTCACACTGAAGTACCCTGAATATGCCGAGAAATCCTGAAAAACGTGGAAAATTAAATATACACTCCCTAGGACCCAGAATATAGCGAGAAACCCTGAAAAAAGTTGAAAATTAAAAACTCACAGTGAAGGAGCCCAAATATGGCGAGAAAACCTGAAAAAGGTGGAAAATGAGAAAATCACACTGTAGGACCCAGAATTACGAAAAAACTTGAAAAACGTGGAAAATGAGAAAATAACACTGCAGGACCCAGAATATGCCTAGAAATCCTGAAAAACGTGAAATTAAGAATTCACACTATTGGACCCAATATATGGCGAGAAACCCTGAAAAACATGAAAATTAAAAATTCACACTGAAGGACCTGGAATATGGCAAGAAAACCTGAAAAAAGTTGAAAATTCAAAATTTACACTGAAGGACCCTGAATATGGCGAGAAACACTGAAAAACGTGGAAAATTAAAACTTCACACTGTAGGACCAGAATATGGCAAGAAACCTAGAAAACGTGGAAAATTAAAAATTCACACTGTAGGTCCCAGAATATTCCGAGAAAACCTGAAAAAGGCAGAAAATGAGAAAATCACACTGTTGGACCCAGAATAGGACAAAAAAAACTGAAAAACATGGAAAATTACAAATTCATACTGAAGTACCCTGAATATGCCGAGAAATCCTGAAAAACGTGGAAACTTAGAAAATCGTACTGTAGGACCAAGAAATACGAAAAAACTTGAAAAACGTGGAAAATGAGAAAATCACACTGTAGGACCCAGAATATGCCGAGAAATCCTGAAAAACGTGAAAATTAAAAATTCACACTATCAGACCCAGAATATGGCGAGAAATACTGAAAAACGTGAAAATTAAAAATTCACACTGAAGGACTTGGAATATGGCAAGAAACCTTGAAAACGTGGAAAATTAAAAATTCACACTGAAGTACCCAGAATATGGCGAGAAACCCTGAAAAAAGTAGAAAATTTAAAAATTCACACTGAAGGAACCCAAATATGCCGAGAAATCCTGAAAAAGGTGGAAACTGAGAAAATCACACTGTAGGACCCAGAATTACGAAAAAACTTGAAAAACGTGGAAAATGAGAAAATCACACTGCAGGACCCAGAATATGCCTAGAAATCCTGAAAAACGTGAAATTAAGAATTCACACTATTGGACCCAATATATGGCGAGAAACCCTGAAAAACATGAAAATTAAAAATTCACACTGAAGGACTTGGAATATGGCAAGAAAACCTGAAAAAAGTTGAAAATTCAAAATGCACACTGAAGGACCCTGAATATGGCAAGAAACACTGAAAAACGTGGAAAATTAAAACTTCATACTGTAGAACCAGAATATGGCAAGAAACCTTGAAAACGTGGAAAATTAAAAATTCACACTGTAGGTCCCAGAATATTCCGAGAAAACCTGAAAAAGGCAGAAAATGAGAAAATCACACTGTTGGACCCAGAATATGACAAAAAAAAACTGAAAAACGTGGAAAATTAAAAATTCACACTGAAGTACCCTGAATATGCCGAGAAATCCTGAAAAACGTGGAAACTTAGAAAATCGAACTGTAGGACCAAGAAATACGAAAAAACTTGAAAAACGTGGAAAATGAGAAAATCACACTGTAGGACCCAGAATATGCCGAGAAATCCTGAAAAATGTGAAAATTAAAAATTCACACTATCAGACCCAGAATATGGCGAGAAATACTGAAAAACGTGAAAATTAAAAATTCACACTGAAGGACTTGGAATATGGCAAGAAAACCTGAAAAAAGTTGAAAATTCAAAATGCACACTGAAGGACCCTGAATATGGCAAGAAACACTGAAAAACGTGGAAAATTAAAAACTTCATACTGTAGAACCAGAATATGGCAAGAAACCTTGAAAACGTGGAAAATTAAAAATTCGCACTGAAGTACCCAGAATATGGCGAGAAACCCTGAAAAAAGTAGAAAATTTAAAAACTCACACTGAAGGAACCCAAATATGCCGAGAAATCCTGAAAAAGGTGGAAACTGAGAAAATCACACTGTAGGACCCAGAATATGGCAAGAAAATCTGAAAAACGTGGAAAATTAAATATACACTCGCTAGGACCCAGAATATAGCGAGAAACCCTGAAAAAAAGTTGAAAATTAAAAACTCACAGTGAAGGAGCCCAAATATGGCGAGAAAACCTGAAAAAGGTGGAAAATGAGAAAATCACACTGTAGGACCCCAGAATTACGAAAAAACTTGAAAAACGTGGAAAATGAGAAAATCACACTGCAGGACCCAGAATATGCCTAGAAATCCTGAAAAACGTGAAATTAAGAATTCACACTATTGGACCCCAATATATGGCGAGGAACCCTGAAAAACATGAAAATTAAAAATTCACACTGAAGGACCTGGAATATGGCAAGAAAACCTGAAAAAAGTTGAAAATTCAAAATTCACACTGAAGGACGCCTGAATATGGCGAGAAACACTGAAAAACGTGGAAAATTAAAACTTCACACTGTAGGACCAGAATATGGCAAGAAACCTAGAAAACGTGGAAAATTAAAAATTCACACTGTAGGTCCCAGAATATTCCGAGAAAACCTGAAAAAGGCAGAAAATGAGAAAATCACACTGTTGGGACCCAGAATAGGACAAAAAAAAACTGAAAAACATGGAAAATTACAAATTCATACTGAAGAACCCTGAATATGCCGAGAAATCCTGAAAAACGTGGAAACTTAGAAAATCATACTGTAGGACCAAGAAATACGAAAAAACTTGAAAACGTGGAAAATGAGAAAATCACACTGTAGGACCCAGAATATGCCGAGAAATCCTGAAAAACGTGAAAATTAAAAATTTACACTGAAGGACTTGGAATATGGCAAGAAAACCTGAAAAAAGTTGAAAATTCAAAATTCACACTGAAGGACCCTGAATATGGCAAGAAACACTGAAAAAAGTTGAAAATTCAAAATTCACACTGAAGGACCCTGAATATGGCAAGAAACACTGAAAAACGTGGAAAATTAAACTTCATACTGTAGAACCAGAATATGGCAAGAAACCTTGAAAACGTGGTGGAAAATTAAAAATTCACACTGAAGTACCCAGAATATGTCGAGAAACCCTGAAAAAAGTAGAAAATTTAAAAATTCACACTGAAGGAACCCAAATATGCCGAGAAATCCTGAAAAAGGGTGGAAACTGAGAAAATCACACTGTAGGACCCAGAATTACGAAAAAACTTGAAAAACGTGGAAAATGAGAAAATCACACTGCAGGACCCAGAATATGCCTAGAAATCCTGAAAAACGTGAAATTAAGAATTCACACTATTGGACCCAATATATGGCGAGAAACCCTGAAAAACATGAAAATTAAAAATTCACACTGAAGGACCTGGAATATGGCAAGAAAACCTGAAAAAAGTTGAAAAATCAAAATTCACACTGAAGGACCCCTGAATATGGCGAGAAACACTGAAAAAACGTGGAAAATTAAAACTTCACACTGTAGGACCAGAATATGGCAAGAAACCTAGAAAACGTGGAAAATTAAAAATTCACACTGTAGGTCCCAGAATATTCCGAGAAAACCTGAAAAAGGCAGAAAATGAGAAAATCACACTGTTGGACCCAGAATAAAAAAAAAATGAAAAACATGGAAAATTACAAATTAATACTGAAGTACCCTGAATATGCCGAGAAATCCTGAAAAACGTGGAAACTTAGAAAATCATACTGTAGGACCAAGAAATAAGAAAAAACTTGAAAAACGTGGAAAATGAGAAAATCACACTGTAGGACCCAGAATATGCCGAGAAATCCTGAAAAACGTGAAAATTAAAAATTCACACTATCAGACCCAGAATATGGCGAGAAATACTGAAAAACGTGAAAATTAAAAATTCACACTGAAGGACTTGGAATATGGCAAGAAAACCTGAAAAAAGTTGAAAATTCAAAATGCACACTGAAGGACCCTGAATATGGCAAGAAACACTGAAAAACGTGGAAAATTAAAACTTCATACTGTAGAACCAGAATATGGCAAGAAACCTTGAAAACGTGGGAAAATTAAAAATTCACACTGTAGGTCCCAGAATATCCCGAGAAAAACCTGAAAAAGGCAGAAAAATGAGAAAATCACACTGTTGGACCCAGAATATGACAAAAAAAAACCTGAAAAACGTGGGAAAATTAAAAATTCACACTGAAGTACCCTGAATATGCCGAGAAATCCTGAAAAACGTGGAAACTTAGAAAATCGTACTGTAGGACCAAGAAATACGAAAAAACTTGAAAAACGTGGAAAATGAGAAAATCACACTGTAGGACCCAGAATATGCCGAGAAATCCTGAAAAACGTGAAAATTAAAAATTCACACTATCAGACCCAGAATATGGCGAGAAATACTGAAAAACGTGAAAATTAAAAATTCACTCTGAAGGACTTGGAATATGGCAAGAAAACCTGAAAAAAGTTGAAAATTCAAAATTCACACTGAAGGACCCTGAATAGGGCGAGAAACACTGAAAAACGTGGAAAATTAAAATTTCACACTGTAGGACCAGAATATGGCAAGAAACCTAGAAAACGAGGAAAATTAAAAATTCACACTGTAGGTCCCAGAATATTCCGAGAAAACCTGAAAAAGGCAGAAAATGAGAGAATCACACTGTTGGACCCAGAATAGGACAAAAAAAACTGAAAAACATGGAAAATGACAAATTCATACTGAAGTACCCTGAATATGCCGAGAAATCCTGAAAAAACGTGGAAACTTAGAAAATCATACTGTAGGACCAAGAAATACGAAAAAACTTGAAAAACGTGGAAAATGAGAAAATCACACTGTAGGACCCAGAATATGCGGAGAAATCCTGAAAAACGTGGAAACTTAGAAAATCATACTGTAGGACCAAGAAATACGAAAAAACTTGAAAAACGTGGAAAATGAGAAAATCACACTGTAGGACCCAGAATATGCCGAGAAATCCTGAAAAACGTGAAAATTAAAAATTCACACTATCAGACCCAGAATATGGCGAGAAATACTGAAAAACGTGAAAATTAAAAATTCACACTATCAGACCCCGAATATGGCGAGAAATACTGAAAAACGTGAAAATTAAAAATTCACACTGAAGGACTTGGAATATGGCAAGAAAACCTGAAAAAAGTTGAAAATTCAAAATTCACACTGAAGGACCCTGAATATGGCAAGAAACACTAAAAAAACGTGGAAAATTAAAACTTCATACTGTAGAACCAGAATATGGCAAGAAACCTTGAAAACGTGGAAAATTAAAAATTCACACTGTAGGTCGCATAATATTCTGAGAAAACCTGAAAAAGGCAGAAAATGAGAAAATCACACTGTTGGACCCAGAATATGACAAAAAAAAAAACTGAAAAACGTGGAAAATTAAAAATTCACACTGAAGTACCCTGAATATGCCGAGAAATCCTGAAAAACGTGGAAACTTAGAAATCGTACTGTAGGACCAAGAAATACGAAAAAAACTTGAAAAAACGTGGAAAATGAGAAAATCACACTGTAGGACCCAGAATATGCCGAGAAATCCTGAAAAACGTGAAAATTAAAAATTCACACTATCAGACCCAGAATATGGCGAGAAATACTGAAAAACGTGAAAATTAAAAATTCACACTGAAGGACTTGGAATATGGCAAGAAAACCTGAAAAAAGTTGAAAATTCAAAATTCACACTGAAGGACCCTGAATATGGCGAGAAACACTGAAAAACGTGGAAAATTAAAATTTCACACTGTAGGACCAGAATATGGCAAGAAACCTAGAAAACGAGGAAAATTAAAAATTCACACTGTAGGTCCCAGAATATTCCGAGAAAACCTGAAAAAGGCACAAAATGAGAGAATCACACTGTTGGACCCAGAATAGGACAAAAAAAAACTGAAAAACATGGAAAATGACAAATTCATACTGAAGTACCCTGAATATGCCGAGAAATCCTGAAAAACGTGGAAACTTAGAAAATCATACTGTAGGACCAAGAAATACGAAAAAACTTGAAAAACGTGGAAAATGAGAAAATCACACTGTAGGACCCAGAATATGCGGAGAAATCCTGAAAAACGTGGAAACTTAGAAAATCATACTGTAGGACCAAGAAATACGAAAAAACTTGAAAAACGTGGAAAATGAGAAAATCACACTGTAGGACCCAGAATATGCCGAGAAATCCTGAAAAACGTGAAAATTAAAAATTCACACTATCAGACCCAGAATATGGCGAGAAATACTGAAAAACGTGAAAATTAAAAATTCACACTATCAGACCCCGAATATGGCGAGAAATACTGAAAAACGTGAAAATTAAAAATTCACACTGAAGGACTTGGAATATGGCAAGAAAACCTGAAAAAAGTTGAAAATTCAAAATTCACACTGAAGGACCCTGAATATGGCAAGAAACACTAAAAAACGTGGAAAATTAAAACTTCATACTGTAGAACCAGAATATGGCAAGAAACCTTGAAAACGTGGAAAATTAAAAATTCACACTGTAGGTCGCATAATATTCTGAGAAAACCTGAAAAAGGCAGAAAATGAGAAAATCACACTGTTGGACCCAGAAATATGACAAAAAAAAAAACTGAAAAACGTGGAAAATTATAAAATTCACACTGAAGTACCCTGAATATGCCGAGAAATCCTGAAAAACGTGGAAACTTAGAAAATCGTACTGTAGGACCAAGAAATACGAAAAAACTTGAAAAATGTGGAAAATGAGAAAATCACACTGTAGGACCCAGAATATGCCGAGAAATCCTGAAAAACGTGAAAATTAAAAATTCACACTATCAGACCCAGAATATGGCGAGAAATACTGAAAAACGTGAAAATTAAAAATTCACACTGAAGGACTTGGAATATGGCAAGAAAACCTGAAAAAAGTTGAAAATTCAAAATTCACACTGAAGGACCCTGAATATGGCAAGAAACACTGAAAAACGTGGAAAATTAAAACTTCATACTGTAGAACCAGAATATGGGCAAGAAACCTTGAAAACGTGGAAAATTAAAAATTCACACTGTAGGTCCCATAATATTCCGAGAAAACCTGAAAAAGGAGGAAATGAGAAAATCACACTGTTGGACCCAGAATAGGACAAAAAAAAACTGAAAAAACGTGGAAAATTAAAAATTCACACTGAAGTACCCTGAATATGCCGAGAAATCCTGAAAAACGTGGAAACTTAGAAAATCGTACTGTAGGACCAAGGAATACGAAAAAACTTGAAAAACGTGGGAAAATGAGAAAATCACACTGTAGGACCCAGAATATGGCGAGAAATACTGAAAAACGTGAAAATTAAAAATTCACACTGAAGGGACTTGGAATATGGCAAGAAAACCTGAAAAAAGTTGAAAATTCAAAATGCACACTGAAGGACCCTGAATATGGCAAGAAACACTGAAAAACGTGGGAAAATTAAAACTTCATACTGTAGAACCAGAATATGGCAAGAAACCTTGAAAACGTGGAAAATTAAAAATTCACACTGTAGGTCGCATAATATTCTGAGAAAACCTGAAAAAGGCAGAAAAATGAGAAAATCACACTGTTGGACCCAGAATATGACAAAAAAAAAACTGAAAAACGTGGAAAATTAAAAATTCACACAGAAGTACCCTGAATATGCCGAGAAATCCTGAAAAACGTGGAAACTTAGAAAATCGTACTGTAGGACCAAGAAATACGAAAAAACTTGAAAAATGTGGAAAATGAGAAAATCACACTGTAGGACCCAGAATATGCCGAGAAATCCTGAAAAACGTGAAAATTAAAAATTCACACTATCAGACCCAGAATATGGCGAGAAATACTGAAAAACGTGAAAATTAAAAATTCACAGTGAAGGACTTGGAATATGGCAAGAAAACCTGAAAAAAGTTGAAAATTCAAAATTCACACTGAAGGACCCTGAATATGGCAAGAAACACTGAAAAACGTGGAAAATTAAAACTTCATACTGTAGAACCAGAATATGGCAAGAAACCTTGAAAACGTGGAAAATTAAAAATTCACACTGTAGGTCCCATAATATTCCGAGAAAAACCTGAAAAAGGAGGAAATGAGAAAATCACACTGTTGGACCCAGAATAGGACAAAAAAAACCTGAAAAACGTGGAAAATTAAAAATTCACACTGAAGTACCCTGAATATGCCGAGAAATCCTGAAAAACCTGGAAACTTAGAAAATCGTACTGTAGGACCAAGAAATACGAAAAAACTTGAAAAACGTGGAAAATGAGAAAATCACACTGTAGGACCCAGAATATGGCGAGAAATACTGAAAAACGTGAAAATTAAAAATTCACACTGAAGGACTTGGAATATGGCAAGAAAACCTGAAAAAAGTTGAAAATTCAAAATGCACACTGAAGGACCCTGAATATGGCAAGAAACACTGAAAAACGTGGAAAATTAAAACTTCATACTGTAGAACCAGAATATGGCAAGAAACCTTGAAAACGTGGAAAATTAAAAATTCACACTGAAGTACCCAGAATATGGCGAGAAACCCTGAAAAAAGTAGAAAATTTAAAAACTCACACTGAAGGAACCCAAATATGCCGAAAAATCCTGAAAAAGGTGGAAACTGAGAAAATCACACTGTAGGACCCAGAATATGGCAAGAAAATCTGAAAAACGTGGAAAATTAAATATACACTCGCCCGGACCCAGAATATAGCGAGAAACCCTGAAAAAAGTTGAAAATTAAAAACTCACAGTGAAGGAGCCCAAATATGGCGAGAAAACCTGAAAAAGGTGGAAAATGAGAAAATCACACTGTAGGACCCAGAATTACGAAAAAACTTGAAAAACGTGGAAAATGAGAAAATCACACTGCAGGACCCAGAATATGCCTAGAAATCCTGAAAAACGTGAAATTAAGAATTCACACTATTGGACCCAATATATGGCGAGAAACCCTGAAAATCATGAAAATTAAAAATTCACACTGAAGGACCTGGAATATGGCAAGAAAACCTGAAAAAAGTTGAAAATTCAAAATTCACACTGAAGGACCCTGAATATGGCGAGAGACACTGAAAAACGTGGAAAATTAAAACTTCACACTGTAGGACCAGAATATGGCAAGAAACCTAGAAAACGTGGAAAATTAAAAATTCACACTGTAGGTCCCAGAATATTCCAAGAAAACCTGATAAAGGCAGAAAATGAGAAAATCACACTGTTGGACCCAGAATAGGACAAAAAAAAACTGAAAAACATGGAAAATTACAAATTCATACTGAAGTACCCTGAATATGCCGAGAAATCCTGAAAAACGTGGAAACTTAGAAAATCATTCTGTAGGACCAAGAAATACGAAAAAAACTTGAAAAACGTGGAAAATGAGAAAATCACACTTAGGACCCAGAATATGCCGAGAAATCCTGAAAAACGTGAAAATTAAAAATTCACACTATCAGACCCAGAATATGGCGAGAAATACTGAAAAACGTGAAAATTAAAAATTCACACTGAAGGACTTGGAATATGGCAAGAAAACCTGAAAAAAGTTGAAAATTCAAAATTCACACTGAAGGACCCTGAATATGGCAAGAAACACTGAAAAACGTGGAAAATTAAAACTTCATACTGTAGAACCAGAATATGGCAAGAAACCTTGAAAACGTGGAAAATTAAAAATTCACACTGTAGGTCCCAGAATATTCCGAGAAAACCTGAAAAAGGCAGAAATTGAGAAAATCACACTGTTGGACCCAGAATATGACAAAAAAAAAACTGAAAAACGTGGAAAATTAAAAATTCACACTGAAGTACCCTGAATATGCCGAGAAATCCTGAAAAACGTGGTAACTTTGAAAATCGTACTGTAGGACCAAGAAATATGAAAAAACTTGAAAAACGTGGAAAATGAGAAAATCACACTGTAGGACCCAGAATATGCCGAGAAATCCTGAAAAACGTGAAAATTAAAAATTCACACTATCAGACCCAGAATATGGCGAGAAATACTGAAAAACGTGAAAATTAAAAATTCACAGTGAAGGACTTGGAATATGGCAAGAAAACCTGAAAAAAGTTGAAAATTCAAAATGCACACTGAAGGACCCTGAATATGGCAAGAAACACTGAAAAACGTGGAAAATTAAAACTTCATACTGTAGAACCAGAATATGGCAAGAAACCTTGAAAACGTGGAAAATTAAAAATTCACACTGAAGTACCCAGAATATGGCGAGAAACCCTGAAAAAAGTAGAAAATTTAAAAACTCACACTGAAGGAACCCAAATATGCCGAAAAATCCTGAAAAAGGTGGAAACTGAGAAAATCACACTGTAGGACCCAGAATATGGCAAGAAAATCTGAAAAACGTGGAAAATTAAATATACACTCGCTAGGACCCAGAATATAGCGAGAAACCCTGAAAAATGTTGAAAATTAAAAACTCACAGTGAAGGAGCCCAAATATGGCGAGAAAACCTGAAAAAGGTGGAAAATGAGAAAATCACACTGTAGGACCCAGAATTACGAAAAAACTTGAAAAACGTGGAAAATGAGAAAATCACACTGCAGGACTCAGAATATGCCTAGAAATCCTGAAAAACGTGAAATTAAGAATTCACACTATTGGACCCAATATATGGCGAGAAACCCTGAAAAACATGAAAATTAAAAATTCACACTGAAGGACCTGGAATATGGCAAGAAAACCTGAAAAAAGTTGAAAATTCAAAATTCACACTGAAGGACCCTGAATATGGCGAGAGACACTGAAAAACGTGGAAAATTAAAACTTCACACTGTAGGACCAGAATATGGCAAGAAACCTAGAAAACGTGGAAAATTAAAAATTCACACTGTAGGTCCCAGAATATTCCGAGAAAACCTGAAAAAGGCAGAAAATGAGAAAATCACACTGTTGGACCCAGAATAGGACAAAAAAAACTGAAAAACATGGAAAATTACAAATTCATACTGAAGTACCCTGAATATGCCAAGAAATCCTGAAAAACGTGGAAACTTAGAAAATCATACTGTAGGACCAAGAAATACGAAAAAACTTGAAAAACGTGGAAAATGAGAAAATCACACTGTAGGACCCAGAATATGCCGAGAAATCCTGAAAAACCTGAAAATTAAAAATTCACACTGAAGGACTTGGAATATGGCAAGAAAACTTGAAAAAAGTTGAAAATTCAAAATTCACACTGAAGGACCCTGAATATGGCAAGAAACACTGAAAAACGTGGAAAATTAAAACTTCATACTGTAGAACCAGAATATGGCAAGAAACCTTGAAAACGTGGAAAATTAAAAATTCACACTGTAGGTCCCAGAATATTCCGAGAAAACCTGAAAAAGGCAGAAAATGAGAAAATCACACTGTTGGACCCAGAATATGACAAAAAAAACTGAAAAATGTGGAAAATTAAAAATTCACACTGAAGTACCCTGAATATGCCGAGAAATCCTGAAAAACGTGGAAACTTAGAAAATCGTACTGTAGGACCAAGAAATACGAAAAAACTTGAAAAACGTGGAAAATGAGAAAATCACACTGTAGGACCCAGAATATGCCGAGAAATCCTGAAAAACGTGAAAATTAAAAATTCACACTATCAGACCCAGAATATGGCGAGAAATACTGAAAAACGTGAAAATTAAAAATTCACACTGAAGTACCCAGAATATGGCGAGAAACCCTGAAAAAAGTAGAAAATTTAAAAATTCACACTGAAGGAACCCAAATATGCCGAGAAATCCTGAAAAAGGTGGAAACTGAGAAAATCACACTGTAGGACCCAGAATTACGAAAAAACTTGAAAAACGTGGAAAATGAGAAAAAATCACACTGCAGGACCCAGAATATGCCTAGAAATCCTGAAAAACGTGAAATTAAGAATTCACACTATTGGACCCAATATATGGCGAGAAACCCTGAAAAACATGAAAATTAAAAATTCACACTGAAGGACCTGGAATATGGCAAGAAAACCTGAAAAAAGTTGAAAATTCAAAATTCACACTGAAGGACCCTGAATATGGCGAGAAACACTGAAAAAACGTGGAAAATTGAAACTTCACACTGTAGGACCAGAATATGGCAAGAAACCTAGAAAACGTGGAAAATTAAAAATTCACACTGTAGGTCCCAGAATATTCCGAGAAAACCTGAAAAAGGCAGAAAATGAGAAAATCACACTGTTGGACCCAGAATAGGACAAAAAAAAACTGAAAAACGTGGAAAATTAAAAATTCACACTGAAGTACCCTGAATATGCCGAGAAATCCTGAAAAACGTGAAAATTAAAAATTCACACTATCAGACCCAGAATATGGCGAGAAATACTGAAAAACGTGAAAATTAAAAATTCACACTGAAGGACTTGGAATATGGCAAGAAAACCTGAAAAAAGTTGAAAATTCAAAATGCACACTGAAGGAGCCTGAATATGGCAAGAAACACTGAAAAACGTGGAAAATTAAAACTTCATACTGTAGAACCAGAATATGGCAAGAAACCTTGAAAACGTGGAAAATTAAAAATTCACACTGAAGTACCCAGAATATGGCGAGAAACCCTGAAAAAAGTAGAAAATTTAAAAACTCACACTGAAGGAACCCAAATATGCAGAGAAATCCTGAAAAAGGTGGAAACTGAGAAATTCACACTGAAGTACCCTGAATATGCCAAGAAATCCTGAAAAACGTGGAAAATTAAATATACACTCCCTAGGACCCAGAATATAGCGAGAAACCCTGAAAAAAGTTGAAAATTAAAAACTCACAGTGAAGGAGCCCAAATATGGCGAGAAAACCTGAAAAAGGTGGAAAATGAGAAAATCACACTGTAGGACCCAGAATTACGAAAAAACTTGAAAAACGTGGAAAATGAGAAAATAACACTGCAGGACCCAGAATATGCCTAGAAATCCTGAAAAACGTTGAAATTAAGAATTCACACTATTGGACCCAATATATGGCGAGAACCCTGAAAAACATGAAAATTAAAAATTCACACTGAAGGACCTGGAATATGGCAAGAAAACCTGAAAAAAGTTGAAAATTCAAATTCACACTGAAGGACCCTGAATATGGCGAGAAACACTGAAAAACGTGGAAAATTAAAACTTCACACTGTAGGACCAGAATATGGCAACAAACCTAGAAAACGTGGAAAATTAAAAATTCACACTGTAGGTCCCAGAATATTCCGAGAAAACCTGAAAAAGGCAGAAAATGAGAAAATCACACTGTTGGACCCAGAATAGGACAAAAAAAACTGAAAAACATGGAAAATTACAAATTCATACTGAAGTACCCTGAATATGCCGAGAAATCCTGAAAAACGTGGAAACTTAGAAAATCGTACTGTAGGACCAAGAAATACGAAAAAACTTGAAAAACCTGGAAAATGAGAAAATCACACTGTAGGACCCAGAATATGCCGAGAAATCCTGAAAAACGTGAAAATTAAAAATTCACACTATCAGACCCAGAATATGGCGAGAAATACTGAAAAACGTGAAAATTAAAAATTCACACTGAAGGACTTGGAATATGGCAAGAAACCTTGAAAACGTGGAAAATTAAAAATTCACACTGAAGTACCCAGAATATGGCGAGAAACCCTGAAAAAAGTAGAAAATTTAAAAATTCACACTGAAGGAACCCAAATATGCCGAGAAATCCTGAAAAAAGGTGGAAACTGAGAAAATCACACTGTAGGACCCAGAATTACGAAAAAACTTGAAAACGTGGAAAATGAGAAAATCACACTGCAGAATCCAGAATATGCCTAGAAATCCTGAAAAACGTGAAATTAAGAATTCACACTATTGGACCCAATATATGGCGAGAAACCCTGAAAAACATGAAAATTAAAAATTCACACTGAAGGACCTGGAATATGGCAAGAAAACCTGAAAAAAGTTGAAAATTCAAAATTCACACTGAAGGACCCTGAATATGGCGAGAAACACTGAAAAAACGTGGAAAATTAAAACTTCACACTGTAGGACCAGAATATGGCAAGAAACCTAGAAAACGTGGAAAATTAAAAATTCACACTGTAGATCCCAGAATATTCCGAGAAAACCTGAAAAAGGCAGAAAATGAGAAAATCACACTGTTGGACCCAGAATAGGACAAAAAAAACTGAAAAACATGGAAAATTACAAATTCATACTGAAGTACCCTGAATATGCCGAGAAATCCTGAAAAACGTGGAAACTTAGAAAATCATACTGTAGGGACCAAGAAATACGAAAAAACTTGAAAAACGTGGAAAATGAGAAAATCACACTGTAGGACCCAGAATATGCCGAGAAATCCTGAAAAACGTGAAAATTAAAAATTCACACTATCAGACCCAGAATATGGCGAGAAATACTGAAAAACGTGAAAATTAAAAATTCACACTGAAGGACTTGGAATATGGCAAGAAAACCTGAAAAAAGTTGAAAATTCAAAATGCACACTGAAGGACCCTGAATATGGCAAGAAACACTGAAAAACGTGGAAAATTAAAACTTCATACTGTAGAACCAGAATATGGCAAGAAACCTTGAAAACGTGGAAAATTAAAATTCACACTGAAGTACCCAGAATATGGCGAGAAACCCTGAAAAAAGTAGAAAATTTAAAAACTCACACTGAAGGAACCCAAATATGCAGAGAAATCCTGAAAAAGGTGGAAACTGAGAAAATCACACTGTAGGACCCAGAATATGGCAAGAAAATCTGAAAAACGTGGAAAATTAAATATACACTCGCTAGGACCCAGAATATAGCGAGAAACCCTGAAAAAAGTTGAAAATTAAAAACTCACAGTGAAGGAGCCCAAATATGGCGAGAAAACCTGAAAAAGGTGGAAAATGAGAAAATCACACTGTAGGACCCAGAATTACGAAAAAACTTGAAAAACGTGGAAAATGAGAAAATCACACTGCAGGACCCAGAATATGCCTAGAAATCCTGAAAAACGTGAAATTAAGAATTCACACTATTGGACCCAATATATGGCGAGAAACCCTGAAAAACATGAAAATTAAAAATTCACACTGAAGGACCTGGAATATGGCAAGAAAACCTGAAAAAGTTGAAAATTCAAAATTCACACTGAAGGACCCTGAATATGGCGAGAGACACTGAAAAACGTGGAAAATTAAAACTTCACACTGTAGGACCAGAATATGGCAAGAAACCTAGAAAACGTGGAAAATTAAAAATTCACACTGTAGGTCCCAGAATATTCCGAGAAAACCTGAAAAAGGCAGAAAATGAGAAAATCACACTGTTGGACCCAGAATAGGACAAAAAAACTGAAAAACATGGAAAATTAAAAATTCATACTGAAGTACCCTGAATATGCCAAGAAATCCTGAAAAACGTGGAAACTTAGAAAATCATACTGTAGGACCAAGAAATACGAAAAAACTTGAAAAACGTGGAAAATGAGAAAATCACACTGTAGGACCCAGAATATGCCGAGAAATCCTGAAAAACCTGAAAATTAAAAATTCACACTGAAGGACTTGGAATATGGCAAGAAAACCTGAAAAAAGTTGAAAATTCAAAATTCACACTGAAGGACCCTGAATATGGCAAGAAACACTGAAAAACGTGGAAAATTAAAACTTCATACTGTAGAACCAGAAAATGGCAAGAAACCTTGAAAACGTGGAAAATTAAAAATTCACACTGTAGGTCCCAGAATATTCCGAGAAAACCTGAAAAAGGCAGAAAATGAGAAAATCACACTGTTGGACCCAGAATATGACAAAAAAAACTGAAAAACGTGGAAAATTAAAAATTCACACTGAAGTACCCTGAATATGCCGAGAAATCCTAAAAAACGTGGAAACTTAGAAAATCGTACTGTAGGACCAAGAAATACGAAAAAACTTGAAAAACGTGGAAAATGAGAAAATCACACTGTAGGACCCAGAATATGCCGAGAAATCCTGAAAAAAGTGAAAATTAAAAATTCACACTATCAGACCCAGAATATGGCGAGAAATACTGAAAAACGTGAAAATTAAAAATTCACACTGAAGTACCCAGAATATGGCGAGAAACCCTGAAAAAAGTAGAAAATTTAAAAATTCACACTGAAGGAACCCAAATATGCCGAGAAATCCTGAAAAAGGTGGAAACTGAGAAAATCACACTGTAGGACCCAGAATTACGAAAAAACTTGAAAAACGTGGAAAATGAGAAAATCACACTGCAGAATCCAGAATATGCCTAGAAATCCTGAAAAACGTGAAATTAAGAATTCACACTATTGGACCCAATACATGGCGAGAAACCCTGAAAAACATGAAAATTAAAAATTCACACTGAAGGACCTGGAATATGGCAAGAAAACCTGAAAAAAGTTGAAAATTCAAAATTCACACTGAAGGACCCTGAATATGGCGAGAAACACTGAAAAAACGTGGAAAATTGAAACTTCACACTGTAGGACCAGAATATGGCAAGAAACCTAGAAAACGTGGAAATTAAATAAATTCACACTGTAGGTCCCAGAATATTCCGAGAAAACCTGAAAAAGGCAGAAAATGAGAAAATCACACTGTTGGACCCAGAATAGGACAAAAAAAAACTGAAAAACGTGGAAAATTAAAAATTCACACTGAAGTACCCTGAATATGCCGAGAAATCCTGAAAAACGTGAAAATTAAAAATTCACACTATCAGACCCAGAATATGGCGAGAAATACTGAAAAACGTGAAAATTAAAAATTCACACTGAAGGACTTGGAATATGGCAAGAAAACCTGAAAAAAGTTGAAAATTCAAAATGCACACTGAAGGACCCTGAATATGGCAAGAAACACTGAAAAACGTGGAAAATTAAAACTTCATACTGTAGAACCAGAATATGGCAAGAAACCTTGAAAACGTGGAAAATTAAAAATTCACACTGAAGTACCCAGAATATGGCGAGAAACCCTGAAAAAAGTAGAAAATTTAAAAACTCACACTGAAGGAACCCAAATATGCAGAGAAATCCTGAAAAAGGTGGAAACTGAGAAATTCACACTGAAGTACCCTGAATATGCCGAGAAATCCTGAAAAACGTGGAAAATTAAATATACACTCCCTAGGACCCAGAATATAGCGAGAAACCCTGAAAAAAGTTGAAAATTAAAAACTCACAGTGAAGGAGCCCAAATATGGCGAGAAAACCTGAAAAAGGTGGAAAATGAGAAAATCACACTGTAGGACCCAGAATTACGAAAAAACTTGAAAAACGTGGAAAATGAGAAAATAACACTGCAGGACCCAGAATATGCCTAGAAATCCTGAAAAACGTGAAATTAAGAATTCACACTATTGGACCCAATATATGGCGAGAAACCCTGAAAAACATGAAAATTAAAAATTCACACTGAAGGACCTGGAATATGGCAAGAAAACCTGAAAAAAGTTGAAAATTCAAAATTCACACTGAAGGACCCTGAATATGGCGAGAAACACTGAAAAACGTGGAAAATTAAAACTTCACACTGTAGGACCAGAATATGGCAACAAACCTAGAAAACGTGGAAAATTAAAAATTCACACTGTAGGTCCCAGAATATTCCGAGAAAACCTGAAAAAGGCAGAAAATGAGAAAATCACACTGTTGGACCCAGAATAGGACAAAAAAAACTGAAAAACATGGAAAATTACAAATTCATACTGAAGTACCCTGAATATGCCGAGAAATCCTGAAAAACGTGGAAACTTAGAAAATCGTACTGTAGGACCAAGAAATACGAAAAAACTTGAAAAACGTGGAAAATGAGAAAATCACACTGTAGGACCCAGAATATGCCGAGAAATCCTGAAAAACGTGAAAATTAAAAATTCACACTATCAGACCCAGAATATGGCCAGATATACTGAAAAACGTGAAAATTAAAAATTCACACTGAAGGACTTGGAATATGGCAAGAAACCTTGAAAACGTGGAAAATTAAAAATTCACACTGAAGTACCCAGAATATGGCGAGAAACCCTGAAAAAAGTAGAAAATTTAAAAATTCACACTGAAGGAACCCAAATATGCCCGAGAAATCCTGAAAAAGGTGGAAACTGAGAAAATCACACTGTAGGACCCAGAATTACGAAAAAACTTGAAAACGTGGAAAATGAGAAAATCACACTGCAGAATCCAGAATATGCCTAGAAATCCTGAAAAACGTGAAATTAAGAATTCACACTATTGGACCCAATATATGGCGAGAAACCCTGAAAAACATGAAAATTAAAAATTCACACTGAAGGACCTGGAATATGGCAAGAAAACCTGAAAAAAGTTGAAAATTCAAAATTCACACTGAAGGACCCTGAATATGGCGAGAAACACTGAAAAAACGTGGAAAATTAAAACTTCACACTGTAGGACCAGAATATGGCAAGAAACCTAGAAAACGTGGAAAATTAAAAATTCACACTGTAGATCCCAGAATATTCCGAGAAAACCTGAAAAAGGCAGAAAATGAGAAAATCACACTGTTGGACCCAGAATAGGACAAAAAAAACTGAAAAAACATGGAAAATTACAAATTCATACTGAAGTACCCTGAATATGCCGAGAAATCCTGAAAAACGTGGAAACTTAGAAAATCATACTGTAGGACCAAGAAATACGAAAAAACTTGAAAAACGTGGAAAATGAGAAAATCACACTGTAGGACCCAGAATATGCCGAGAAATCCTGAAAAACGTGAAAATTAAAAATTCACACTATCAGACCCAGAATATGGCGAGAAATACTGAAAAACGTGAAAATCAAAAATTCACACTGAAGGACTTGGAATATGGCAAGAAAACCTGAAAAAAGTTGAAAATTCAAAATGCACACTGAAGGACCCTGAATATGGCAAGAAACACTGAAAAACGTGGAAAATTAAAACTTCATACTGTAGAACCAGAATATGGCAAGAAACCTTGAAAACGTGGAAAATTAAAAATTCACACTGAAGTACCCAGAATATGGCGAGAAACCCTGAAAAAAGTAGAAAATTTAAAAACTCACACTGAAGGAACCCAAATATGCCGAGAAATCCTGAAAAAGGTGGAAACTGAGAAAATCACACTGTAGGACCCAGAATATGGCAAGAAAATCTGAAAAACGTGGAAAATTAAAGATACACTCGCTAGGACCCAGAATATAGCGAGAAACCCTGAAAAAAGTTGAAAATTAAAAACTCACAGTGAAGGAGCCCAAATATGGCGAGAAAACCTGAAAAAGGTGGAAAATGAGAAAATCACACTGTAGGACCCAGAATTACGAAAAAACTTGAAAAACGTGGAAAATGAGAAAATCACACTGCAGGACCCAGAATATGCCTAGAAATCCTGAAAAACGTGAAATTAAGAATTCACACTATTGGACCCAATATATGGCGAGAAACCCTGAAAAACATGAAAATTAAAAATTCACACTGAAGGACCTGGAATATGGCAAGAAAACCTGAAAAAAGTTGAAAATTCAAAATTCACACTGAAGGACCCTGAATATGGCGAGAGACACTGAAAAACGTGGAAAATTAAAACTTCACACTGTAGGACCAGAATATGGCAAGAAACCTAGAAAACGTGGAAAATTAAAAATTCACACTGTAGGTCCCAGAATATTCCGAGAAAACCTGAAAAAGGCAGAAAATGAGAAAATCACACTGTTGGACCCAGAATAGGACAAAAAAAACTGAAAAACATGGAAAATTACAAATTCATACTGAAGTACCCTGAATATGCCGAGAAATCCTGAAAACGTGGAAACTTAGAAAATCATACTGTAGGGACCAAGAAATACGAAAAAACTTGAAAAACGTGGAAAATGAAAAAATCACACTGTAGGACCCAGAATATGCCGAGAAATCCTGAAAAACGTGAAAATTAAAAATTCACACTGAAGGACTTGGAATATGGCAAGAAAACCTGAAAAAAGTTGAAATTCAAAATTCACACTGAAGGACCCTGAATATGGCAAGAAACACTGAAAAACGTGGAAAATTAAAACTTTCATACTGTAGAACCAGAAAATGGCAAGAAACCTTGAAAACGTGGAAAATTAAAAATTCACACTGTAGGTCCCAGAATATTCCGAGAAAACCTGAAAAAGGCAGAAAATGAGAAAATCACACTGTTGGACCCAGAATATGACAAAAAAAAACTGAAAAACGTGGAAAATTAAAAATTCACACTGAAGTACCCTGAATATGCCGAGAAATCCTGAAAAACGTGGAAACTTAGAAAATCGTACTGTAGGACCAAGAAATACGAAAAACTTGAAAAACGTGGAAAATGAGAAAATCACACTGTAGGACCCAGAATATGCCGAGAAATCCTGAAAAACGTGAAAATTAAAAATTCACACTATCAGACCCAGAATATGGCGAGAAATACTGAAAAACGTGAAAATTAGAAATTCACACTGAAGTACCCAGAATATGGCGAGAAACCCTGAAAAAAGTAGAAAATTTAAAAATTCACACTGAAGGAACCCAAATATGCCGAGAAATCCTGAAAAATGTGGAAACTGAGAAAATCACACTGTAGGACCCAGAATTACGAAAAAACTTGAAAAACGTGGAAAATGAGAAAATCACACTGCAGGACCCAGAATATGCCTAGAAATCCTGAAAAACGTGAAATTAAGAATTCACACTATTGGACCCAATATATGGCGAGAAACCCTGAAAAACATGAAAATTAAAAATTCACACTGAAGGACTTGGAATATGGCAAGAAAACCTGAAAAAAGTTGAAAATTCAAAATTCACACTGAAGGACCCTGAATATGGCGAGAAACACTGAAAAAACGTGGAAAATTAAAACTTCACACTGTAGGACCAGAATATGGCAAGAAACCTAGAAAACGTGGAAAATTAAAAATTCACACTGTAGGTCCAGGAATATTCCGAGAAAACCTGAAAAAGGCAGAAAATGAGAAAATCACACTGTTGGACCCAGAATAGGACAAAAAAAAAAACTGAAAAACGTGGAAAATTAAAAATTCACACTGAAGTACCCTGAATATGCCGAGAAATCCTGAAAAACCTGAAAATTAAAAATTCACACTATCAGACCCAGAATATGGCGAGAAATACTGAAAAACGTGAAAATTAAAAATTCACACTGAAGGACTTGGAATATGGCAAGAAAACCTGAAAAAAGTTGAAAATTCAAAATGCACACTGAAGGACCCTGAATATGGCAAGAAACACTGAAAAACGTGGAAAATTAAACTTCATACTGTAGAACCAGAATATGGCAAGAAACCTTGAAAACGTGGAAAATTAAAAATTCACACTGAAGTACCCAGAATATGGCGAGAAACCCTGAAAAAAGTAGAAAATTTAAAAACTCACACTGAAGGAACCCAAATATGCAGAGAAATCCTGAAAAAGGTGGAAACTGAGAAATTCACACTGAAGTACCCTGAATATGCCGAGAAATCCTGAAAAACGTGGAAAATTAAATATACACTCCCTAGGACCCAGAATATAGCGAGAAACCCTGAAAAAAGTTGAAAATTAAAAACTCACAGTGAAGGAGCCCAAATATGGCGAGAAAACCTGAAAAAGGTGGAAAATGAGAAAATCACACTGTAGGACCCAGAATTACGAAAAAACTTGAAAACGTGGAAAATGAGAAAATCACACTGCAGGACCCAGAATATGCCTAGAAATCCTGAAAAACGTGAAATTAAGAATTCACACTATTGGACCCAATATATGGCGAGAAACCCTGAAAAACATGAAAATTAAAAATTCACACTGAAGGACCTGGAATATGGCAAGAAAACCTGAAAAAAGTTGAAAATTCAAAATTTACACTGAAGGACCCTGAATATGGCGAGAAACACTGAAAAACGTGGAAAATTAAAACTTCACACTGTAGGACCAGAATATGGCAAGAAACCTAGAAAACGTGGAAAATTAAAAATTCACACTGTAGGTCCCAGAATATTCCGAGAAAACCTGAAAAAGGCAGAAAATGAGAAAATCACACTGTTGGACCCAGAATAGGACAAAAAAAACTGAAAAACATGGAAAATTACAAATTCATACTGAAGTACCCTGAATATGCCGAGAAATCCTGAAAAACGTGGAAACTTAGAAAATCGTACTGTAGGACCAAGAAATACCAAAAAACTTGAAAACGTGGAAAATGAGAAAATCACACTTTAGGACCCAGAATATGCCGAGAAATCCTGAAAAACGTGAAAATTAAAAATTCACACTATCAGACCCAGAATATGGCGAGAAATACTGAAAAACGTGAAAATTAAAAATTCACACTGAAGGACTTGGAATATGGCAAGAAACCTTGAAAACGTGGAAAATTAAAAATTCACACTGAAGTACCCAGAATATGGCGAGAAACCCTGAAAAAAGTAGAAAATTTAAAATTCACAGTGAAGGAGCCCAAATATGGCGAGAAAACCTGAAAAAGGTGGAAACTGAGAAATCACACTGTAGGACCCAGAATTACGAAAAAACTTGAAAAACGTGGAAAATGAGAAAATCACACTGCAGGACCCAGAATATGCCTAGAAATCCTGAAAAACGTGAAATTAAGAATTCACACTATTGGACCCAATATATGGCGAGAAACCCTGAAAAACATGAAAATTAAAAATTCACACTGAAGGACTTGAAATATGGCAAGAAAACCTGAAAAAAGTTGAAAATTCAAAATGCACACTGAAGGACCCTGAATATGGCAAGAAACACTGAAAAACGTGGAAAATTAAAACTTCATACTGTAGGACCAGAATATGGCAAGAAACCTAGAAAACGTGGAAAATTAAAAATTCACACTGTAGGTCCCAGAATATTCCGAGAAAACCTGAAAAAGGCAGAAAATGAGAAAATCACACTGTTGGACCCAGAATAGGACAAAAAAAAACTGAAAAACATGGATAATTACAAATTCATACTGAAGTACCCTGAATATGCCGAGAAATCCTGAAAAACGTGGAAACTTAGAAAATCATACTGTAGGACCAAGAAATACGAAAAAACTTGAAAAACGTGGAAAATGAGAAAATCACACTGTAGGACCCAGAATATGCCGAGAAATCCTGAAAAACGTGAAAATTAAAAATTCACACTATCAGACCCAGAATATGGCGAGAAATACTGAAAAACGTGAAAATTAAAAATTTACACTGAAGGACTTGGAATATGGCAAGAAAACTTGAAAAAAGTTGAAAATTCAAAATTCACACTGAAGGACCCTGAATATGGCAAGAAACACTGAAAAACGTGGAAAATTAAACTTCATACTGTAGAACCAGAATATGGCAAGAAACCTTGAAAACGTGGAAAATTAAAAATTCACACTGAAGTACCCAGAATATGGCGAGAAACCCTGAAAAAAGTAGAAAATTTAAAAATTCACACTGAAGGAACCCAAATATGCCGAGAAATCCTGAAAAAGGTGGAAACTGAGAAAATCACACTGTAGGACCCAGAATTACGAAAAAACTTGAAAAACGTGGAAAATGAGAAAATCACACTGCAGGACCCAGAATATGCCTAGAAATCCTGAAAAACGTGAAATTAAGAATTCACACTATTGGACCCAATATATGGCGAGAAACCCTGAAAAACATGAAAATTAAAAATTCACACTGAAGGACCTGGAATATGGCAAGAAAACCTGAAAAAAGGTGAAAATTCAAAATTCACACTGAAGGACCCTGAATATGGCGAGAAACACTGAAAAACGTGGAAAATTAAAACTTCACACTGTAGGACCAGAATATGGCAAGAAACCTAGAAAACGTGGAAAATTAAAAATTCACACTGTAGGTCCCAGAATATTCCGAGAAAACCTGAAAAAGGCAGAAAATGAGAAAATCACACTGTTGGACCCAGAATAGGAAAAAAAAATGAAAAACATGGAAAATTACAAATTCATACTGAAGTACCCTGAATATGCCGAGAAATCCTGAAAAACGTGGAAACTTAGAAAATCATACTGTAGGACCAAGAAATAAGAAAAAACTTGAAAAACGTGGAAAATGAGAAAATCACACTGTAGGACCCAGAATATGCCGAGAAATCCTGAAAAACGTGAAAATTAAAAATTCACACTATCAGACCCAGAATATGGCGAGAAATACTGAAAAACGTGAAAATTAAAAATTCACACTGAAGGACTTGGAATATGGCAAGAAAACCTGAAAAAAGTTGAAAATTCAAAATTCACACTGAAGGACCCTGAATATGGCAAGAATCACTGAAAAACGTGGAAAATTAAAACTTCATACTGTAGAACCAGAATATGGCAAGAAACCTTGAAAACGTGGAAAATTAAAAATTTACACTGTAGGTCCCAGAATATTCCGAGAAAACCTGAAAAAGGCAGAAAATGAGAAAATCACACTGTTGGACCCAGAATATGACAAAAAAAAAAAACTGAAAAACGTGGAAAATTAACAATTCACACTGAAGTACCCTGAATATGCCGAGATATCCTGAAAAACATGGAAACTTAGAAAATCATACTGTAGGACCAAGAAATACGAAAAAACTTGAAAAACGTGGAAAATGAGAAAATCACACTGTAGGACCCAGAATATGCCGAGAAATCCTGAAAAACGTGAAAATTAAAAATTCACACTATCAGACCCAGAATATGGCGAGAAATACTGAAAAACGTGAAAATTAAAAATTCACACTGAAGGACTTGGAATATGGCAAGAAAACCTGAAAAAAGTTGAAAATTCAAAATGCACACTGAAGGACCCTGAATATGGCAAGAAACACTGAAAAACGTGGAAAATTAAAACTTCATACTGTAGAACCAGAATATGGCAAGAAACCTTGAAAACGTGGAAAATTAAAAATTCACACTGAAGTACCCAGAATATGGCGAGAAACCCTGAAAAAAGTAGAAAATTTAAAAACTCACACTGAAGGAACCCAAATATGCCGAGAAATCCTGAAAAAGGTGGAAACTGAGAAAATCACACTGTAGGACCCAGAATATGGCAAGAAAATCTGAAAAACGTGGAAAATTAAATATACACTCGCTAGGACCCAGAATATAGCGAGAAACCCTGAAAAAAGTTGAAAATTAAAAACTCACAGTGAAGGAGCCCAAATATGGCGAGAAAACCTGAAAAAGGTGGAAAATGAGAAAATCACACTGCAGGACCCAGAATATGCCTAGAAATCCTGAAAAACGTGAAATTAAGAATTCACACTATTGGACCCAATATATGGCGAGAAACCCTGAAAAACATGAATATTAAAAATTCACACTGAAGGACCTGGAATATGGCAAGAAAACCTGAAAAAAGTTGAAAATTCAAAATTCACACTGAAGGACCCTGAATATGGCGAGAAACACTAAAAAACGTGGAAAATTAAAACTTCACACTGTAGGACCAGAATATGGCAAGAAACCTAAAAAACGTGGAAAATTAAAAATTCACACTGTAGGTCCCAGAATATTCCGAGAAAACCTGAAAAAGGCAGAAAATGAGAAAATCACACTGTTGGACCCAGAATAGGACAAAAAAAACTGAAAAACATGGAAAATTACAAATTCATACTGAAGTACCCTGAATATACCGAGAAATCCTGAAAAACGTGGAAACTTAGAAAATCATACTGTAGGACCAAGAAATACGAAAAAACTTGAAAAACGTGGAAAATGAGAAAATCACACTGTAGGACCCAGAATATGGCGAGAAATCCTGAAAAACGTGAAAATTAAAAATTCACACTGAAGGACTTGGAATATGGCAAGAAAAACTGAAAAAAGTTGAAAATTCAAAATTCACACTGAAGGACCCTGAATATGGCAAGAAACACTGAAAAACGTGGAAAATTAAACTTCATACTGTAGAACCAGAATATGGCAAGAAACCTTGAAAACGTGGAAAATTAAAAATTCACACTGTAGGTCCCAGAATATTCCGAGAAAACCTGAAAAAGGCAGAAAATGAGAAAATCACACTGTTGGACCCAGAATATGACAAAAAAAAAAACTGAAAAACGTGGAAAATTAAAAATTCACACTGAAGTACCCTGAATATGCCGAGAAATCCTGAAAAACATGGAAACTTAGAAAATCGTACTGTAGGACCAAGAAATACGAAAAAACTTGAAAAACGTGGAAAATGAGAAAATCACACTGTAGGACCCAGAATATGCCGAGAAATCCTGAAAAACATGAAAATTAAAAATTCACACTATCAGACCCAGAATATGGCGAGAAATACTGAAAAACGTGAAAATTAAAAATTCACACTGAAGGACTTGGAATATGGCAAGAAAACCTGAAAAAAGTTGAAAATTCAAAATTCACACTGAAGGACCCGGAATATGGCAAGAAACACTGAAAAACGTGGAAAATTAAAACTTCATACTGTAGAACCAGAATATGGCAAGAAACCTAGAAAACGTGGAAAATTAAAAATTCACACTGAAGTACCCAGAATATGGCGAGAAACCCTGAAAAAAGTAGAAAATTTAAAAACTCACACTGAAGGAACCCAAATATGCCGAGAAATCCTGAAAAAGGTGGAAACTGAGAAAATCACACTGTAGGACCCAGAATATGGCAAGAAAATCTGAAAAACGTGGAAAATTAAATATACACTCGCTAGGACCCAGAATATAGCGAGAAACCCTGAAAAAAGTTGAAAATTAAAAACTCACAGGGAAGGAGCCCAAATATGGGGAGAAAAAACTGAAAAAGGTGGAAACTGAGAAAATCACACTGTAGGACCCAGAATTACGAAAAAACTTGAAAAACGTGGAAAATGAGAAAATCACACTGCAGGACCCAGAATATGCCTAGAAATCCTGAAAAACGTGAAATTAAGAATTCACACTATTGGACCCAATATATGGCGAGAAACCCTGAAAAACATGAAAATTAAAAATTCACACTGAAGGACCTGGAATATGGCAAGAAAACCTGAAAAAAGTTGAAAATTCAAAATTCACACTGAAGGACCCTGAATATGGCGAGAAACACTGAAAAACGTGGAAAATTAAAACTTCACACTGTAGGACCAGAATATGGCAAGAAACCTAGAAAACGTGGAAAATTAAAAATTCACACTGTAGGTCCCAGAATATTCCGAGAAAACCTGAAAAAGGCAGAAAATGAGAAAATCACACTGTTGGACCCAGAATAGGACAAAAAAAACTGAAAAACATGGAAAATTACAAATTCATACTGAAGTACCCTGAATATGCCGAGAAATCCTGAAAAACGTGGAAACTTAGAAAATCATACTGTAGGACCAAGAAATACGAAAAAACTTGAAAAACGTGGAAAATGAGAAAATCACACTGTAGGACCCAGAATATGCCGAGAAATCCTGAAAAACGTGAAAATTAAAAATTCACACTATCAGACCCAGAATATGGCGAGAAATACTGAAAAACGTGAAAATTAAAAATACACACTGAAGGACTTGGAATATGGCAAGAAATCCTGAAAAAAGTTGAAAATTCAAAATGCACACTGAAGGACCCTGAATATGGCAAGAAACACTGAAAAACGTGGAAAATTAAAACTTCATACTGTAGAACCAGAATATGGCAAGAAACCTTGAAAACGTGGAAAATTAAAAATTCACACTGTATGTCCCAGAATATTCCGAGAAAACCTGAAAAAGGCAGAAAATGAGAAAATCACACTGTTGGACCCAGAATATGACAAAAAAAACCTGAAAAACGTGGAAAATTAAAAATTCACACTGAAGTACCCTGAATATGCCGAGAAATCCTGAAAAACGTGGAAACTTAGAAAATCGTACTGTAGGACCAAGAAATACGAAAAAACTTGAAAAACGTGGAAAATGAGAAAATCACACTGTAGGACCCAGAATATGCCGAGAAATCCTGAAAAACGTGAAAATTAAAAATTCACACTATCAGACCCAGAATATGGCGAGAAATACTGAAAAACGTGAAAATTAAAAATTCACTCTGAAGGACTTGGAATATGGCAAGAAAACCTGAAAAAAGTTGAAAATTCAAAATTCACACTGAAGGACCCTGAATATGGCGAGAAACACTGAAAAACGTGGAAAATTAAAATTTCACACTGTAGGACCAGAATATGGCAAGAAACCTAGAAAACGAGGAAAATTAAAAATTCACACTGTAGGTCCCAGAATATTCCGAGAAAACCTGAAAAAGGCAGAAAATGAGAGAATCACACTGTTGGACCCAGAATAGGACAAAAAAAAAACTGAAAAACATGGAAAATGACAAATTCATACTGAAGTACCCTGAATATGCCGAGAAATCCTGAAAAACGTGGAAACTTAGAAAATCATACTGTAGGACCAAGAAATACGAAAAAACTTGAAAAACGTGGAAAATGAGAAAATCACACTGTAGGACCCAGAATATGCGGAGAAATCCTGAAAAACGTGGAAACTTAGAAAATCATACTGTAGGACCAAGAAATACGAAAAAACTTGAAAAACGTGGAAAATGAGAAAATCACACTGTAGGACCCAGAATATGCCGAGAAATCCTGAAAAACGTGAAAATTAAAAATTCACACTATCAGACCCAGAATATGGCGAGAAATACTGAAAAACGTGAAAATTAAAAATTCACTCTGAAGGACTTGGAATATGGCAAGAAAACCTGAAAAAAGTTGAAAATTCAAAATTCACACTGAAGGACCCTGAATATGGCGAGAAACACTGAAAAACGTGGAAAATTAAAATTTCACACTGTAGGACCAGAATATGGCAAGAAACCTAGAAAACGTGGAAAATTAAAAATTCACACTGTAGGTCCCAGAATATTCCGAGAAAACCTGAAAAAGGCAGAAAATGAGAAAATCACACTGTTGGACCCAGAATAGGACAAAAAAAAAACTGAAAAACATGGAAAATGACAAATTCATACTGAAGTACCCTGAATATACCGAGAAATCCTGAAAAACGTGGAAACTTAGAAAATCATACTGTAGGACCAAGAAATACGAAAAAACTTGAAAAACGTGGAAAATGAGAAAATCACACTGTAGGACCCAGAATATGCGGAGAAATCCTGAAAAATGTGGAAACTTAGAAAATCATACTGTAGGACCAAGAAATACGAAAAAACTTGAAAAACGTGGAAAATGAGAAAATCACACTGTAGGACCCAGAATATGGCGAGAAATCCTGAAAAACGTGAAAATTAAAAATTCACACTGAAGGACTTGGAATATGGCAAGAAAAACTGAAAAAAGTTGAAAATTCAAAATTCACACTGAAGGACCCTGAATATGGCAAGAAACACTGAAAAACGTGGAAAATTAAACTTCATACTGTAGAACCAGAATATGGCAAGAAACCTTGAAAACGTGGAAAATTAAAAATTCACACTGTAGGTCCCAGAATATTCCGAGAAAACCTGAAAAAGGCAGAAAATGAGAAAATCACACTGTTGGACCCAGAATATGACAAAAAAAAAACTGAAAAACGTGGAAAATTAAAAATTCACACTGAAGTACCCTGAATATGCCGAGAAATCCTGAAAAACATGGAAAATTAGAAAATCGTACTGTAGGACCAAGAAATACGAAAAAACTTGAAAAACGTGGAAAATGAGAAAATCACACTGTAGGACCCAGAATATGCCGAGAAATCCTGAAAAACATGAAAATTAAAAATTCACACTATCAGACCCAGAATATGGCGAGAAATACTGAAAAACGTGAAAATTAAAAATTCACACTGAAGGACTTGGAATATGGCAAGAAAACCTGAAAAAAGTTGAAAATTCAAAATGCACACTGAAGGACCCTGAATATGGCAAGAAACACTGAAAAACGTGGAAAATTAAAACTTCATACTGTAGAACCAGAATATGGCAAGAAACCTTGAAAACGTGGAAAATTAAAAATTCACACTGAAGTACCCAGAATATGGCGAGAAACCCTGAAAAAAGTAGAAAATTTAAAAACTCACACTGAAGGAACCCAAATATGCCGAGAAATCCTGAAAAAGGTGGAAACTGAGAAAATCACACTGTAGGACCCAGAATATGGCAAGAAAATCTGAAAAACGTGGAAAATTAAATATACACTCGCTAGGACCCAGAATATAGCGAGAAACCCTGAAAAAAGTTGAAAATTAAAAACTCACAGGGAAGGAGCCCAAATATGGGGAGAAAAAACTGAAAAAGATGGAAAATGAGAAAATCACACTGTAGGACCCAGAATTACGAAAAAACTTGAAAAACGTGGAAAATGAGAAAATCACACTGCAGGACCCAGAATATGCCTAGAAATCCTGAAAAACGTGAAATTAAGAATTCACACTATTGGACCCAATATATGGCGAGAAACCCTGAAAAACATGAAAATTAAAAATTCACACTGAAGGACCTGGAATATGGCAAGAAAACCTGAAAAAAGTTGAAAATTCAAAATTCACACTGAAGGACCCTGAATATGGCGAGAAACACTGAAAAACGTGGAAAATTAAAACTTCACACTGTAGGACCAGAATATGGCAAGAAACCTAGAAAACGTGGAAAATTAAAAATTCACACTGTAGGTCCCAGAATATTCCGAGAAAACCTGAAAAAGGCAGAAAATGAGAAAATCACACTGTTGGACCCAGAATAGGACAAAAAAAACTGAAAAACATGGAAAATTACAAATTCATACTGAAGTACCCTGAATATGCCGAGAAATCCTGAAAAACGTGGAAACTTAGAAAATCATACTGTAGGACCAAGAAATACGAAAAAACTTGAAAAACGTGGAAAATGAGAAAATCACACTGTAGGACCCAGAATATGCCGAGAAATCCTGAAAAACGTGAAAATTAAAAATTCACACTATCAGACACAGAATATGGCGAGAAATACTGAAAAACGTGAAAATTAAAAATACACACTGAAGGACTTGGAATATGGCAAGAAATCCTGAAAAAAGTTGAAAATTCAAAATGCACACTGAAGGACCCTGAATATGGCAAGAAACACTGAAAAACGTGGAAAATTAAAACTTCATACTGTAGAACCAGAATATGGCAAGAAACCTTGAAAACGTGGAAAATTAAAAATTCACACTGTATGTCCCAGAATATTCCGAGAAAACCTGAAAAAGGCAGAAAATGAGAAAATCACACTGTTGGACCCAGAATATGACAAAAAAAAACCTGAAAAACGTGGAAAATTAAAAATTCACACTGAAGTACCCTGAATATGCCGAGAAATCCTGAAAAACGTGGAAACTTAGAAAATCGTACTGTAGGACCAAGAAATACGAAAAAACTTGAAAAACGTGGAAAATGAGAAAATCACACTGTAGGACCCAGAATATGCCGAGAAATCCTGAAAAACGTGAAAATTAAAAATTCACACTATCAGACCCAGAATATGGCGAGAAATACTGAAAAACGTGAAAATTAAAAATTCACTCTGAAGGACTTGGAATATGGCAAGAAAACCTGAAAAAAGTTGAAAATTCAAAATTCACACTGAAGGACCCTGAATATGGCGAGAAACACTGAAAAACGTGGAAAATTAAAATTTCACACTGTAGGACCAGAATATGGCAAGAAACCTAGAAAACGAGGAAAATTAAAAATTCACACTGTAGGTCCCAGAATATTCCGAGAAAACCTGAAAAAGGCAGAAAATGAGAGAATCACACTGTTGGACCCAGAATAGGACAAAAAAAACTGAAAAACATGGAAAATGACAAATTCATACTGAAGTACCCTGAATATGCCGAGAAATCCTGAAAAACGTGGAAACTTAGAAAATCATACTGTAGGACCAAGAAATACGAAAAAACTTGAAAAACGTGGAAAATGAGAAAATCACACTGTAGGACCCAGAATATGCGGAGAAATCCTGAAAAACGTGGAAACTTAGAAAATCATACTGTAGGACCAAGAAATACGAAAAAACTTGAAAAACGTGGAAAATGAGAAAATCACACTGTAGGACCCAGAATATGCCGAGAAATCCTGAAAAACGTGAAAATTAAAAATTCACACTATCAGACCCAGAATATGGCAAGAAATACTGAAAAACGTGAAAATTAAAAATTCACTCTGAAGGACTTGGAATATGGCAAGAAAACCTGAAAAAAGTTGAAAATTCAAAATTCACACTGAAGGACCCTGAATATGGCGAGAAACACTGAAAAACGTGGAAAATTAAAATTTCACACTGTAGGACCAGAATATGGCAAGAAACCTAGAAAACGTGGAAAATTAAAAATTCACACTGTAGGTCCCAGAATATTCCGAGAAAACCTGAAAAAGGCAGAAAATGAGAAAATCACACTGTTGGACCCAGAATAGGACAAAAAAAAACTGAAAAACATGGAAAATGACAAATTCATACTGAAGTACCCTGAATATGCCGAGTAATCCTGAAAAACGTGGAAACTTAGAAAATCATACTGTAGGACCAAGAAATACGAAAAAACTTGAAAAACGTGGAAAATGAGAAAATCACACTGTAGGACCCAGAATATGCCGAGAAATCCTGAAAAACGTGGAAACTTAGAAAATCATACTGTAGGACCAAGAAATAGGAAAAAACTTGAAAAACGTGGAAAATGAGAAAATCACACTGTAGGACCCAGAATATGCCGAGAAATCCTGAAAAACGTGAAAATTAAAAATTCACACTATCAGACCCAGAATATGGCGAGAAATACTGAAAAACGTGAAAATTAAAAATTCACACTGAAGGACTTGGAATATGGCAAGAAAACCTGAAAAAAGTTGAAAATTCAAAATTCACACTGAAGGACCCTGAATATGGCAAGAAACACTGAAAAACGTGGAAAATTAAAACTTCATACTGTAGAACCAGAATATGGCAAGAAACCTTGAAAACGTGGAAAATTAAAAATTCACACTGAAGTACCCAGAATATGGCGAGAAACCCTGAAAAAAGTAGAAAATTTAAAAACTCACACTGAAGGAACCCAAATATGCCGAGAAATCCTGAAAAAGGTGGAAACTGAGAAAATCACACTGTAGGACCCAGAATATGGCAAGAAAATCTGAAAAACGTGGAAAATTAAATATACACTCGCTAGGACCCAGAATATAGCGAGAAACCCTGAAAAAAGTTGAAAATTAAAAACTCACAGTGAAGGAGCCCAAATATGGCGAGAAAACCTGAAAAAGGTGGAAACTGAGAAAATCACACTGTAGGACCCAGAATTACGAAAAAACTTGAAAAACGTGGAAAATGAGAAAATCACACTGCAGGACCCAGAATATGCCTAGAAATCCTGAAAAACGTGAAATTAAGAATTCACACTATTGGACCCAATATATGGCGAGAAACCCTGAAAAACATGAAAATTAAAAATTCACACTGAAGGACCTGGAATATGGCAAGAAAACCTGAAAAAAGTTGAAAATTCAAAATTCACACTGAAGGACCCTGAATATGGCGAGAAACACTGAAAATCGTGGAAAATTAAAACTTCATACTGTAGAACCAGAATATGGCAAGAAACCTTGAAAACGTGGAAAATTAAAAATTCACACTGTAGGTCCCAGAATATTCCGAGAAAACCTGAAAAATGCAGAAAATGAGAAAATCACACTGTTGGACCCAGAATATGACAAAAAAAAACTGAAAAACGTGGAAAATTAAAAATTCACACTGAAGTACCCTGAATATGCCGAGAAATCCTGAAAAAACGTGGAAACTTAGAAAATCGTACTGTAGGACCAAGAAATACGAAAAAACTTGAAAAACGTGGAAAATGAGAAAATCACACTGTAGGACCCAGAATATGCCGAGAAATCCTGAAAAACGTGAAAATTAAAAATTCACACTATCAGACCCAGAATATGGCGAGAAATACTGAAAAACGTGAAAATTAAAAATTCACACTGAAGGACTTGGAATATGGCAAGAAAACCTGAAAAAAGTTGAAAATTCAAAATGCACACTGAAGGACCCTGAATATGGCAAGAAACACTGAAAAACGTGGAAAATTAAAACTTCATACTGTAGAACCAGAATATGGCAAGAAACCTTGAAAACGTGGAAAATTAAAAATTCACACTGTAGGTCCCATAATATTCCAAGAAAACCTGAAAAAGGCAGAAAATGAGAAAATCACACTGTTGCACCCAGAATATGACAAAAAAAAAACTGAAAAACGTGGAAAATTAAAAATTCACACTGAAGTACCCTGAATATGCCGAGAAATCCTGAAAAACTTGGAAACTTAGAAAATCGTACTGTAGGACCAAGAAATACGAAAAAACTTGAAAAACGTGGAAAATGAGAAAATCACACTGTAGGACCCAGAATATGCCGAGAAATCCTGAAAAACGTGAAAATTAATAATTCACACTATCGGACCCAAAATATGCCGAGAAATACTGAAAAACGTGAAAATTAAAAATTCACACTGAAGGACCCGGAATATGGCGAGAAAACCTGAAACACGAGGAAAATTAAAAACTCACAGTGAAGGACCCAGAATATGGCGAGAAAACCTGAAAAAAGTAGAAAATTAAAAATTCACACTGAAGTACCTGGAATATGCAAGAAAAACGTGAAAAAGGTGGAAATGAGAAAATCACGCTGTATGACCCTGAATATGGCGAGAAAATCTGAAAAACAAGGAAAATTAAAAACTCACTCTGAAGGAACGAGAATATGGCCAGAAAACCTGAGAAAAGTAGAAAATTAAAAATTCACACTGAAGGATCACGAATATGGCGAGAAAACCTGAAAAAGGTGAAAAATGAGAAAATCACACTGTATGACCCAGAATTATGAAAAAACTTGAAAAACGTGGAAAATATGAAAATCACACTGTAGGACCCAAAATATGCCGAGAAACCCTGAAAAACGTGGAAAATTAAAAATACGCGCTGTACCACCCAGAATATGGCAAGAAATGCTGAAAAAAGTAGAAAATTACAAACTCACACTGAAGTAACCAGAATATGGCGAGAAATCCTGAAGAAAGTAGAAAATTTAAAGCTCACACTGAGGGACCCCAAATATGGTGAGAAAACCTGAAAAGGTGGAAAATGAAAAAAATCACACTGTAGGACTCAGAATTACGAAAAAACCTGAAAAACGTGGAAAATGAGAAAATCACACTGCAGGACACAGATAATGCCAAGAAACCCTGAAAAACGTGAAAATTAGAATTCACACTATCAGACCCAGACAGAATATTCCGAGAAAACCTGAAAAAGGCAGAAAATGAGAAAATCACACTGTTGGACCCAGAATAGGACAAAATAAACTGAAAAACATGGAAAATTACAAATTCATACTGAAGTACCCTGAATATACCGAGAAATCCTGAAAAACGTGGAAACTTAGAAAATCATACTGTAGGACCAAGAAATACGAAAAAACTTGAAAAACGTGGAAAATGAGAAAATCACACTGTAGGACCCAGAATATGGCGAGAAATCCTGAAAAACGTGAAAATTAAAAATTCACACTGAAGGACTTGGAATATGGCAAGAAAAACTGAAAAAAGTTGAAAATTCAAAATTCACACTGAAGGACCCTGAATATGGCAAGAAACACTGAAAAACGTGGAAAATTAAACTTCATACTGTAGAACCAGAATATGGCAAGAAACCTTGAAAACGTGGAAAATTAAAAATTCACACTGTAGGTCCCAGAATATTCCGAGAAAACCTGAAAAAGGCAGAAAATGAGAAAATCACACTGTTGGACCCAGAATATGACAAAAAAAAAACTGAAAAACGTGGAAAATTAAAAATTCACACTGAAGTACCCTGAATATGCCGAGAAATCCTGAAAAACATGGAAACTTAGAAAATCGTACTGTAGGACCAAGAAATACGAAAAAACTTGAAAAACGTGGAAAATGAGAAAATCACACTGTAGGACCCAGAATATGCCGAGAAATCCTGAAAAACATGAAAATTAAAAATTCACACTATCAGACCCAGAATATGGCGAGAAATACTGAAAAACGTGAAAATTAAAAATTCACACGT
>NW_028227587.1:59170-118746 GCF_978045245.1 Mus caroli
AAAATCACACTGTTGGACCCAGAATAGGACAAAAAAAAACTGAAAAACATGGAAAATTACAAATTCATACTGAAGTACCCTGAATATGCCGAGAAATCCTGAAAAAACGTGGAAACTTAGAAAATCATACTGTAGGACCAAGAAATACGAAAAAACTTGAAAAAACGTGGAAAATGAGAAAATCACACTGTAGGACCCAGAATATGCCGAGAAATCCTGAAAAACGTGAAAATTAAAAATTCACACTATCAGACACAGAATATGGCGAGAAATACTGAAAAACGTGAAAATTAAAAATTCACACTGAAGGACTTGGAATATGGCAAGAAAACCTGAAAAAAAGTTGAAAATTCAAAATTCACAGTGAAGGACCCTGAATATGGCAAGAAACACAGAAAAAACGTGGAAAATTAAACCTTCATACTGTAGAACCAGAATATGGCAAGAAACGTTGAAAACGTGGAAAATTAAAAATTCACACTGAAGTACCCAGAATATGGCGAGAAACCCTGAAAAAAGTAGAAAATTTAAAAACTCACACTGAAGGAACCCAAATATGGCGAGAAAACCTGAAAAAGGTGGAAAATGAGAAAATCACACTGTAGGACCCAGAAATACGAAAAAACTTGAAAAACGTGGAAAATGAGAAAATCACACTGCAGGACCCAGAATATGCCTAGAAATCCTGAAAAAACGTGAAATTAAGAATTCACACTATTGGACACAATATATGGCGAGAAACCCTGAAAAACGTGAAAATTAAAAATTCACACTGAAGGACTTGGAATATGGCAAGAAAACCTGAAAAAAGTTGAAAATTCAAAATTCACACGGAAGGACCCTGAATATGGCAAGAAACACTGAAAAACGTGGAAAATTAAAATTTCATACTGTAGGACCAGAATATGGCAAGAAAGCTAGAAAACGTGGAAAATTAAAAATTCACACTGTAGGTCCCAGAATATTCCGAGAAAACCTGAAAAGGGCAGAAAATGAGAAAATCACACTGTTGGACCCAGAATAGGACAAAAAAAAACTGAAAAACATGGAAAATTACAAATTCATACTGAAGTACCCTGAATATGCCGAGAAATCCTGAAAAACGTGGAAACTTAGAAAATCATACTGTAGGACCAAGAAATACGAAAAAACTTGAAAAACGTGGAAAATGAGAAAATCACACTGTAGGACCCAGAATATGCCGAGAAATCCTGAAAAACGTGAAAATTAAAAATTCACACTATCAGACACAGAATATGGCGAGAAATACTGAAAAACGTGAAAATTAAAAAATTCACACTGAAGGACTTGGAATATGGCAAGAAAACCTGAAAAAAGTTGAAAATTCAAAATTCACAGTGAAGGACCCTGAATATGGCAAGAAACACAGAAAAAACGTGGAAAATTAAAACTTCATACTGTAGAACCAGAATATGGCAAGAAACCTTGAAAACGTGGAAAATTAAAAATTCACACTGAAGTACCCAGAATATGGCGAGAAACCCTGAAAAAAGTAGAAAATTTAAAAACTCACACTGAAGGAACCCAAATATGGCGAGAAAACCTGAAAAAGGTGGAAACTGAGAAAATCACACTGTAGGACCCAGAATATGGCAAGAAAATCTGAAAAACGTGGAAAATTAAATATACACTAGCTAGGACCCAGAATATAGCGAGAAACCCTGAAAAAAGTTGAAAATTAAAAACTCACAGTGAAGGAGCCCAAATATGGCGAGAAAAACCTGAAAAAGGTGGAAAATGAGAAAATCACACTGTAGGACCCAGAAATACGAAAAAACTTGAAAAACGTGGAAAAATGAGAAAATCACACTGCAGGACCCAGAATATGCCTAGAAATCCTGAAAAACGTGAAATTAAGAATTCACACTATTGGACACAATATATGGCGAGAAACCCTGAAAAACGTGAAAATTAAAAATTCACACTGAAGGACTTGGAATATGGCAAGAAAACCTGAAAAAAAGTTGAAAATTCAAAATTCACACGGAAGGACCCTGAATATGGCAAGAAACACTGAAAAACGTGGAAAATTAAAATTTCATACTGTAGGACCAGAATATGGCAAGAAAGCTAGAAAACGTGGAAAATTAAAAATTCACACTGTAGGTCCCAGAATATTCTGAGAAAACCTGAAAAGGGCAGAAAATGAGAAAATCACACTGTTGGACCCAGAATAGGACAAAAAAAAACTGAAAAACATGGAAAATTACAAATTCACACTGAAGTACCCTGAATATGCCGAGAAATCCTGAAAAACGTGGAAACTTAGAAAATCATACTGTAGGACCAAGAAATACGAAAAAACTTGAAAAACGTGGAAAATGAGAAAATCACACTGTAGGACCCAGAATATGCCGAGAAATCCTGAAAAACGTGAAAATTAAAAATTCACACTATCAGACACAGAATATGGCGAGAAATACTGAAAAACGTGAAAATTAAAAATTCACACTGAAGGACTTGGAATATGGCAAGAAAACCTGAAAAAAGTTGAAAATTCAAAATTCACACTGAAGGACCCTGAATATGGCAAGAAACACTGAAAAAACGTGGAAAATTAAAACTTCATACTGTAGAACCAGAATATGGCAAGAAACCTTGAAAACGTGGAAAATTAAAAATTCACACTGAAGTACCCAGAATATGGTGAGAAACCCTGAAAAAAGTAGAAAATTTAAAAAACTCACACTGAAGGAACCCAAATATGGCGAGAAAACCTGAAAAAGGTGGAAACTGAGAAAATCACACTGTAGGACCCAGAATATGGCAAGAAAATCTGAAAAACGTGGAAAATTAAATATACACTCCCTAGGACCCAGAATATAGTGAGAAACCCTGAAAAAAGTTGAAAATTAAAAACTCACAGTGAAGGAGCCCAAATATGGCGAGAAAACCTGAAAAAGGTGGAAAATGAGAAAATCACACTGTAGGACCCAGAATTACGAAAAAACTTGAAAAACGTGGAAAATGAGAAAATCACACTGCAGGACCCAGAATATGCCTAGAAATCCTGAAAAACGTGAAATTAAGAATTCACTCTATTGGACCCAATATATGGCTAGAAACCCTGAAAAACGTGAAAATTAAAAATTCACACTGAAGGACTTGGAATATGGCAAGAAAACCTGAAAAAAAGTTGAAAATTCAAAATTCACACGGAAGGACCCTGAATATGGCAAGAAACACTGAAAAACGTGGAAAATTAAAACTTCATACTGTAGAACCAGAATATGGCAAGAAACCTTGAAAACGTGGAAAATTAAAAATTCACACTGTAGGTCCCAGAATATTCCGAGAAAACCTGAAAAAGGCAGAAAATGAGAAAATCACACTGTTGGACCCAGAATATGACAAAAAAAAACCTGAAAAACGTGGAAAATTAAAAATTCACACTGAAGTACCCTGAATATGCCGAGAAATCCTGAAAAACGTGGAAACTTAGAAAATCGTACTGTAGGACCAAGAAATACGAAAAAACTTGAAAAACGTGGAAAATGAGAAAATCACACTGTAGGACCCAGAATATGCCGAGAAATCCTGAAAAAACGTGAAAATTAAAAATTCACACTATCAGACCCAGAATATGGCGAGAAATACTGAAAAACGTGAAAATTAAAAATTCACACTGAAGGACTTGGAATATGGCAAGAAAACCTGAAAAAAGTTGAAAATTCAAAATTCACACGGAAGGACCCTGAATATGGCAAGAAACACTGAAAAACGTGGAAAATTAAAATTTCATACTGTAGGACCAGAATATGGCAAGAAAGCTAGAAAACGTGGAAAATTAAAAATTCACACTGTAGGTCCCAGAATATTCCGAGAAAACCTGAAAAGGGCAGAAAATGAGAAAATCACACTGTTGGACCCAGAATAGGACAAAAAAAAACTGAAAAACATGGAAAATTACAAATTCATACTGAAGTACCCTGAATATGCCGAGAAATCCTGAAAAACGTGGAAACTTAGAAAATCATACTGTAGGACCAAGAAATACGAAAAAACTTGAAAAACGTGGAAAATGAGAAAATCACACTGTAGGACCCAGAATATGCCGAGAAATCCTGAAAAACGTGAAAATTAAAAATTCACACTATCAGACACAGAATATGGCGAGAAATACTGAAAAAACGTGAAAATTAAAAATTCACACTGAAGGACTTGGAATATGGCAAGAAAACCTGAAAAAAGTTGAAAATTCAAAATTCACAGTGAAGGACCCTGAATATGGCAAGAAACACAGAAAAACGTGGAAAATTAAAACTTCATACTGTAGAACCAGAATATGGCAAGAAACGTTGAAAACGTGGAAAATTAAAAATTCACACTGAAGTACCCAGAATATGGCGAGAAACCCTGAAAAAAGTAGAAAATTTAAAAACTCACACTGAAGGAACCCAAATATGGCGAGAAAACCTGAAAAAGGTGGAAACTGAGAAAATCACACTGTAGGACCCAGAATATGGCAAGAAAATCTGAAAAACGTGGAAAATTAAATATACACTAGCTAGGACCCAGAATATAGCGAGAAACCCTGAAAAAAGTTGAAAATTAAAAACTCACAGTGAAGGAGCCCAAATATGGCGAGAAAACCTGAAAAAGGTGGAAAATGAGAAAATCACACTGTAGGACCCAGAAATACGAAAAAAACTTGAAAAACGTGGAAAATGAGAAAATCACACTGCAGGACCCAGAATATGCCTAGAAATCCTGAAAAACGTGAAATTAAGAATTCACACTATTGGACACAATATATGGCGAGAAACCCTGAAAAAACGTGAAAATTAAAAATTCACACTGAAGGACTTGGAATATGGCAAGAAAACCTGAAAAAAGTTGAAAATTCAAAATTCACACGGAAGGACCCTGAATATGGCAAGAAACACTGAAAAAACGTGGAAAATTAAAATTTCATACTGTAGGACCAGAATATGGCAAGAAAGCTAGAAACCGTGGAAAATTAAAAATTCACACTGTAGGTCCCAGAATATTCCGAGAAAACCTGAAAAGGGCAGAAAATGAGAAAATCACACTGTTGGACCCAGAATAGGACAAAAAAAAACTGAAAAACATGGAAAATTACAAATTCATACTGAAGTACCCTGAATATGCCGAGAAATCCTGAAAAACGTGGAAACTTAGAAAATCATACTGTAGGACCAAGAAATACGAAAAAAACTTGAAAAACGTGGAAAATGAGAAAATCACACTGTAGGACCCAGAATATGCCGAGAAATCCTGAAAAACGTGAAAATTAAAAATTCACACTATCAGACACAGAATATGGCGAGAAATACTGAAAAACGTGAAAATTAAAAATTCACACTGAAGGACTTGGAATATGGCAAGAAAACCTGAAAAAAGTTGAAAATTCAAAATTCACAGTGAAGGACCCTGAATATGGCAAGAAACACAGAAAAACGTGGAAAATTAAAACTTCATACTGTAGAACCAGAATATGGCAAGAAACGTTGAAAACGTGGAAAATTAAAAATTCACACTGAAGTACCCAGAATATGGCGAGAAACCCTGAAAAAAGTAGAAAATTTAAAAACTCACACTGAAGGAACCCAAATATGGCGAGAAAACCTGAAAAAGGTGGAAACTGAGAAAATCACACTGTAGGACCCAGAATATGGCAAGAAAATCTGAAAAACGTGGAAAATTAAATATACACTAGCTAGGACCCAGAATATAGCGAGAAACCCTGAAAAAAAGTTGAAAATTAAAAACTCACAGTGAAGGAGCCCAAATATGGCGAGAAAACCTGAAAAAGGTGGAAAATGAGAAAATCACACTGTAGGACCCAGAAATACGAAAAAACTTGAAAAACGTGGAAAATGAGAAAATCACACTGCAGGACCCAGAATATGCCTAGAAATCCTGAAAAACGTGAAATTAAGAATTCACACTATTGGACACAATATATGGCGAGAAACCCTGAAAAACGTGAAAATTAAAAATTCACACTGAAGGACTTGGAATATGGCAAGAAAACCTGAAAAAAAGTTGAAAATTCAAAATTCACACGGAAGGACCCTGAATATGGCAAGAAACACTGAAAAACGTGGAAAATTAAAATTTCATACTGTAGGACCAGAATATGGCAAGAAAGCTAGAAACCGTGGAAAATTAAAAATTCACACTGTAGGTCCCAGAATATTCCGAGAAAACCTGAAAAGGGCAGAAAATGAGAAAATCACACTGTTGGACCCAGAATAGGACAAAAAAAACTGAAAAACATGGAAAATTACAAATTCATACTGAAGTACCCTGAATATGCCGAGAAATCCTGAAAAACGTGGAAACTTAGAAAATCATACTGTAGGACCAAGAAATACGAAAAAACTTGAAAAACGTGGAAAATGAGAAAATCACACTGTAGGACCCAGAATATGCCGAGAAATCCTGAAAAACGTGAAAATTAAAAAATTCACACTATCAGACACAGAATATGGCGAGAAATACTGAAAAACGTGAAAATTAAAAATTCACACTGAAGGACTTGGAATATGGCAAGAAAACCTGAAAAAAGTTGAAAATTCAAAATTCACAGTGAAGGACCCTGAATATGGCAAGAAACACAGAAAAAACGTGGAAAATTAAAACTTCATACTGTAGAACCAGAATATGGCAAGAAACGTTGAAAACGTGGAAAATTAAAAATTCACACTGAAGTACCCAGAATATGGCGAGAAACCCTGAAAAAAGTAGAAAATTTAAAAACTCACACTGAAGGAACCCAAATATGGCGAGAAAACCTGAAAAAGGTGGAAACTGAGAAAATCACACTGTAGGACCCAGAATATGGCAAGAAAATCTGAAAAACGTGGAAAATTAAATATACACTAGCTAGGACCCAGAATATAGCGAGAAACCCTGAAAAAAGTTGAAAATTAAAAACTCACAGTGAAGGAGGCCCAAATATGGCGAGAAAACCTGAAAAAGGTGGAAAATGAGAAAATCACACTGTAGGACCCAGAAATACGAAAAAACTTGAAAAACGTGGAAAATGAGAAAATCACACTGCAGGACCCAGAATATGCCTAGAAATCCTGAAAAACGTGAAATTAAGAATTCACACTATTGGACACAATATATGGCGATAAACCCTGAAAAACGTGAAAATTAAAAATTCACACTGAAGGACTTGGAATATGGCAAGAAAACCTGAAAAAAGTTGAAAATTCAAAATTCACACGGAAGGACCCTGAATATGGCAAGAAACACTGAAAAACGTGGAAAATTAAAATTTCATACTGTAGGACCAGAATATGGCAAGAAAGCTAGAAAACCGTGGAAAATTAAAAATTCACACTGTAGGTCCCAGAATATTCCGAGAAAACCTGAAAAGGGCAGAAAATGAGAAAATCACACTGTTGGACCCAGAATAGGACAAAAAAAAACTGAAAAACATGGAAAATTACAAATTCATACTGAAGTACCCTGAATATGCCGAGAAATCCTGAAAAACGTGGAAACTTAGAAAATCATACTGTAGGACCAAGAAATACGAAAAAACTTGAAAAACGTGGAAAATGAGAAAATCACACTGTAGGACCCAGAATATGCCGAGAAATCCTGAAAAACGTGAAAATTAAAAATTCACACTATCAGACACAGAATATGGCGAGAAATACTGAAAAACGTGAAAAATTAAAAATTCACACTGAAGGACTTGGAATATGGCAAGAAAACCTGAAAAAAGTTGAAAATTCAAAATTCACAGTGAAGGACCCTGAATATGGCAAGAAACACAGAAAAACGTGGAAAAATTAAAACTTCATACTGTAGAACCAGAATATGGCAAGAAAAAACCTTGAAAACGTGGAAAATTAAAAATTCACACTGAAGTACCCAGAATATGGCGAGAAACCCTGAAAAAAGTAGAAAATTTAAAAACTCACACTGAAGGAACCCAAATATGCCGAGAAATCCTGAAAAAGGTGGAAACTGAGAAAATCACACTGTAGGACCCAGAATATGGCAAGAAAATCTGAAAAACGTGGAAAATTAAATATACACTCGCTAGGACCCAGAATATAGCGAGAAACCCTGAAAAAAGTTGAAAATTAAAAACTCACAGTGAAGGAGCCCAAATATGGCGAGAAAACCTGAAAAAGGTGGAAAATGAGAAAATCACACTGTAGGACCCAGAATTACGAAAAAACTTGAAAAACGTGGAAAATGAGAAAATCACACTGCAGGACCCAGAATATGCCTAGAAATCCTGAAACACGTGAAATTAAGAATTCACACTATTGGACCCAATATATGGCGAGAAACCCTGAAAAACATGAAAATTAAAAATTCACACTGAAGGACCTGGAATATGGCAAGAAAACCTGAAAAAAGTTGAAAATTCAAAATTCACACTGAAGGACCCTGAATATGGCGAGAAACACTGAAAAACGTGGAAAATTAAAACTTCACACTGTAGGACCAGAATATGGCAAGAAAGCTAGAAAACGTGGAAAATTAAAAATTCACACTGTAGGTCCCAGAATATTCCGAGAAAACCTGAAAAAGGCAGAAAATGAGAAAATCACACTGTTGGACCCAGAATAGGACAAAAAAAAACTGAAAAACATGGAAAATTACAAATTCATACTGAAGTACCCTGAATATGCCGAGAAATCCTGAAAAACGTGGAAACTTAGAAAATCATACTGTAGGACCAAGAAATACGAAAAAAACTTGAAAAACGTGGAAAATGAGAAAATCACACTGTAGGACCCAGAATATGCCGAGAAATCCTGAAAAACGTGAAAATTAAAAATTCACACTATCAGACCCAGAATATGGCGAGAAATACTGAAAAACGTGAAAATTAAAAATTCACACTGAAGGACTTGGAATATGGCAAGAAAACCTGAAAAAAGTTGAAAATTCAAAATTCACACTGAAGGACCCTGAATATGGCAAGAAACACTGAAAAACGTGGACAATTAAAACTTCATACTGTAGAACCAGAATATGGCAAGAAACCTTGAAAACGTGGAAAATTAAAAATTCACACTGAAGTACCCAGAATATGGCGAGAAACCCTGAAAAAAGTAGAAAATTTAAAAACTCACACTGAAGGAACCCAAATATGCCGAGAAATCCTGAAAAAGGTGGAAACTGAGAAAATCACACTGTAGGACCCAGAATATGGCAAGAAAATCTGAAAAACGTGGAAAATTAAATATACACTCGCTAGGACCCAGAATATAGCGAGAAACCCTGAAAAAAGTTGAAAATTAAAAACTCACAGTGAAGGAGCCCAAATATGGCGAGAAAACCTGAAAAAGGTGGAAAATGAGAAAATCACACTGTAGGACCCAGAATTACGAAAAAACTTGAAAAACGTGGAAAATGAGAAAATCACACTGCAGGACCCAGAATATGCCTAGAAATCCTGAAACACGTGAAATTAAGAATTCACACTATTGGACCCAATATATGGCGAGAAACCCTGAAAAACATGAAAATTAAAAATTCACACTGAAGGACCTGGAATATGGCAAGAAAACCTGAAAAAAGTTGAAAATTCAAAATTCACACTGAAGGACCCTGAATATGGCGAGAAACACTGAAAAACGTGGAAAATTAAAACTTCACACTGTAGGACCAGAATATGGCAAGAAAGCTAGAAAACGTGGAAAATTAAAAATTCACACTGTAGGTCCCAGAATATTCCGAGAAAACCTGAAAAAGGCAGAAAATGAGAAAATCACACTGTTGGACCCAGAATAGGACAAAAAAAAACTGAAAAACATGGAAAATTACAAATTCATACTGAAGTACCCTGAATATGCCGAGAAATCCTGAAAAACGTGGAAACTTAGAAAATCATACTGTAGGACCAAGAAATACGAAAAAACTTGAAAAACGTGGAAAATGAGAAAATCACACTGTAGGACCCAGAATATGCCGAGAAATCCTGAAAAACGTGAAAATTAAAAATTCACACTATCAGACCCAGAATATGGCGAGAAATACTGAAAAACGTGAAAATTAAAAAATTCACACTGAAGGACTTGGAATATGGCAAGAAAACCTGAAAAAAGTTGAAAATTCAAAATTCACACTGAAGGACCCTGAATATGGCAGGAAACACTGAAAAACGTGGAAAATTAAAACTTCATACTGTAGAACCAGAATATGGCAAGAAACCTTGAAAACGTGGAAAATTAAAAATTCACACTGTAGGTCCCAGAATATTCCGAGAAAACCTGAAAAAGGCAGAAAATGAGAAAATCACACTGTTGGACCCAGAATATGACAAAAAAAAACTGGAAAACATGGAAAATTAAAAATTCACACTGAAGTACCCTGAATATGCCGAGAAATCCTGAAAAACGTGGAAACTTAGAAAATCGTACTGTAGGACCAAGAAATACGAAAAAACTTGAAAAACGTGGAAAATGAGAAAATCACACTGTAGGACCCAGAATATGCCGAGAAATCCTGAAAAACGTGAAAATTAAAAATTCACACTATCAGACCCAGAATATGGCGAGAAATACTGAAAAACGTGAAAATTAAAAATTCACACTGAAGGACTTGGAATATGGCAAGAAAACCTGAAAAAAGTTGAAAATTCAAAATTCACACTGAAGGACCCTGAATATGGCAAGAAACACTGAAAAACGTGGAAAATTAAAACTTCATACTGTAGAACCAGAATATGGCAAGAAACCTTGAAAACGTGGAAAATTAAAAATTCACACTGTAGGTCCCAGAATATTCCGAGAAAACCTGAAAAAGGCAGAAAATGAGAAAATCACACTGTTGGACCCAGAATATGACAAAAAAAACCTGAAAAACGTGGAAAATTAAAAATTCACACTGAAGTATCCTGAATATGCCGAGAAATCCTGAAAAACGTGGAAACTTAGAAAATCGTACTGTAGGACCAAGAAATACGAAAAAACTTGAAAAACGTGGAAAATGAGAAAATCACACTGTAGGACCCAGAATATGCCGAGAAATCCTGAAAAACGTGAAAATTAAAAATTCACACTATCAGACCCAGAATATGGCGAGAAATCCTGAAAAACGTGAAAATTAAAAATTCACACTATCGAACCCAGAATATGGCGAGAAATACTGAAAAATGTGAAAATTAAAAATTCACACTGAAGGACTTGGAATATGGCAAGAAAACCTGAAAAAAGTTGAAAATTCAAAATTCACACTGAAGGACCCTGAATATGGCAAGAAACACTGAAAAACGTGGAAAATTAAAACTTCATACTGTAGAACCAGAATATGGCAAGAAACCTTGAAAACGTGGAAAATTAAAAATTCACACTGTAGGTCTCAGAATATTCCGAGAAAACCTGAAAAAGGCAGAAAATGAGAAAATCACACTTTTGGACCCAGAATAGGACAAAAAAACCTGAAAAACAAGGAAAATTAAAAATTCATACTGAAGTACCCTGAATATGCCGAGAAATCCTGAAAAACGTGGAAACTTAGAAAATCGTACTGTAGGACCAAGAAATACGAAATAACTTGAAAAACGTGGAAAATGAGAAAATCACACTGTAGGACCCAGAATATGCCGAGAAATCCTGAAAAACGTGAAAATTAAAAATTCACACTGAAGGACCCGGATTATGGCGAGAAAACCTGAAACACGAGGAAAATTAAAAACTCACAGTGAAGGACCCAGAATATGGCGAGAAAACCTGAATAAAGTAGAAAATTAAAATTCACACTGAAGTACCTGGAATATGGCAAGAAAACGTGAAAAAGGTGGAAATGAGAAAATCACGCTGTATGACCCTGAATATGGCGAGAAAATCTGAAAAACAAGGAAAATTAAAAACTCACTCTGAAGGAACGAGAATATGGCCAGAAAACCTGAGAAAAGTAGAAAATTAAAAATTCACACTGAAGGATCACTAATATGGCGAGAAAACCTGAAAAAGGTGAAAAATGAGAAAATCACACTGTATGACCCAGAATTATGAAAAAACTTGAAAAATGTGGAAAATATGAAAATCACACTGTAGGACCCAAAATATGCCGAGAAACCCTGAAAAACGTGGAAAATTAAAAATACGCGCTGTACCACCCAGAATATGGCGAGAAACGCTGAAAAAAGTAGAAAATTACAAACTCACACTGAAGTAACCAGAATATGGCGAGAAATCCTGAAGAAAGTAGAAAATTTAAAGCTCACACTGAGGGACCCCAAATATGGTGAGAAAACCTGAAAAGGTGGAAAATGAAAAAATCACACTGTAGGACTCAGAATTACGAAAAAACCTGAAAAACGTGGAAAATGAGAAAATCACACTGCAGGACACAGATAATGCCAAGAAACCCTGAAAAACGTGAAAATTAGAATTCACACTATCAGACACAGAATATGGTGAGAAACCCTGAAAAAAGTAGAAAATTTAAAACTCACACTGAGGACCCTAAATATGGCAAGAGAACGTGAAAAGGTGGAAATGAGAAAATCACACTGTAGGACCCAGAATTACCAAAAAACTTGAAAAACCTGAAAAATGAGAAAATCACACTGCAGAACTGAGAATATGCCAAAAAAAACTGAAAAACGTGAAAATTAAAAATTCATACTGTAGGACAAAGAATATGGTGAGAAACCATTAGAAAAGTGGAAAATTAAAAATTCACACGGTATTACCCAGAATATGGTGAGAAATACAGAAAAACGTGGAAAATTAAAAATTCACACTGAAGGACCTGGAATATGGCAAGAAAACCTGAAAAACGTGGAAATGACAAAATCACACTGTAGGACCCAGAATATGACTAAAAAACCTGAAAACGTGGAAAATTAAAAATTCACACTGAAGGACCCAGAATATGGCGATAAAACCTGAAAAAAAGGACAATTAAATATTCACACTGAAGGACCCCACACATGGTGTGAAAACCTGAAAAAAGTTGGAAAATGAGAAAATCACACTGTAGGACCCAGAATTACGAAAAAACGTGAAAAACGTGGAAAATGAGAAAATCACACTGCAGGACACAGATAATGCTGAGAAACCCTGAAAAACGTGAAAATAAAAAAAATCACACTGTCAGACCCAGAATATTGTGAGAAACCCTGAAAAGAGTAGTAAATTTAAAACTCACACTGAAGGACCCCAAATATGGCAAGAAAACCTGAAAGAGGTGGTAAATGAGAAAATCACACTGTAGAACCCAGAATTACAAAAAACTTGAAAAAAGTGGAAAATGAAAAAATCGCACAGCAGGAACCAGAATATGCTGAGAAACCCTGAAAAACGTGAAATTTAAAAATTCGCACTGTTGGACTCAGAATATGGCAAGAAACCCTGAAAAAAGTAGAAAATTACAAACTCATACTGAAGGACCCCAAATACGGTGAGAAAACCTGAAAAACATGGAAATGAGAAAATCACATTGTAGGACCCTGAATATGACAAAAAAAACCTGACAAACATGGAAAATTAAAAATTTACAATGAAGGAACTGGAATATGGCGAGAAAACCCGATAAAAGTAAAAAATTAAAAACTCACTCTGAAGGACCCCGAATATGACAAGAAAAACTGAAAAAGGTGGAAAATGTGAAAATCACACTGTAGGACCCAGAATTAAGAAAAAAAACTTGAAAAACGTGGAAAATGAGAATGTCACACTGCAGGACCCAGAATATGCCGAGACACCCTGAAACACGTGAAAATTAAAAATTCACACTGTATTACCCAGAATATGTTGAGAAAAACTGAAAAAAAGTGGAAAATTAAAAATTCACACTGAAGGACCTGGAATATGGCAAGATAACCTGAAAATCGTAGAAATGAGAAAATCACACTATAGGACCCAGAATATGACGAAAAAACCTGAAAATGTAGAAAATTAAAAATTCACACAGAAGGACCCAGAATATGGTGATAAACCCTGAAAAAAGTAGAAATTTAAAACTCACACTGAAGGACCCCAAATATGGCGAGAAAACTTGAAAAAAGTAGAAAATTAAAAATTCACACTGAAGGACCCCGAATATGGCGAGAGAACCTGAAAAAGGTGGAAATTGAGAAAATCACACTGCAGGACACAGATTTACGAAAAAACTTGAAAAACATGGAAAATGAGAAAATAACATTGCAGGACCCAGAATATGCTGAGAAACCCTGAAAAACATGAAAATTAACAATTCACACTATCGAACACAGAATATGTTGAGACACCCTGAAAAAGTAGAAAATTAAAAATTCACAGTTAAGGACCCCAAATATGGCTAGAAAACCTGAAAAAGGTGGAAAATGAGAAAATCACACTGTAGGACCCAAAATATGCTCAGAAAAGCTCAAAAACATGAAATTAAAAATTCACACTGTTGGACCCAGAATATGGCAAGAAATCATGAAAAAAGTGGAAAATGAGAAAATCACACTGTATTACCCAGAATATGGAAAAAATACTGAAAAACTTGGAAAATTAAAAATTCTCACTGAAGGACCTGGAATATGGAAAGAAAACCTGAAAAACGTGGAAATGAGAAAATCACACTGTAGGATACTGTATATTATGAAAAAACCTGAAAAAAGTGGAAAATTATAAATTCACACTGAAGGACCCAGAATATGGCGAGAAAACCTGAAAAACAGGGTAAATTAAAAACTCACACTGAAGGAACCAGAATATGGCGAGAAAACCTGAGAAAAGTAGAAAATTAAAAATTCACACTGAAGGACCAGGAATATACCGAGAAAACCTGAAAAAGGTGGAAAATGAGAATAATCACACTGCAGGACCCAGAATTGAGAAAAAACATGAAAAACGTCGAAAATGTGAAAATCACATTGTAGGACCCAGAATATGCCGAGAAACCCTGAAAAATGTGGAAAATTGAAAATACACGCTGTATGACCCAGAATATAGGGAGAAACCCTGAAAAAAGTAGAAAATTACAAACTCACACTAAAGGACCCCAAATATGGTGAGAAAACCTTAAAAATGTGGAAAATGAGAAAATCATACTATAAGACCCAGAGTTACAAAAAACTAGAAAACGTGGAAAATGAGAAAATCACACGGCAGAACCCAGAATACGCAGAGAAACCCGGAAAAATGTGAAATTTAAAAATTCACACTATCGAACCCAGAATATGGCGTGAAACCCTGAAAAAAAGTAGAAAATTACAAACTCATACTGAAGGACCCCAAATATGGCGAGAAACTCACACTGTAGGACCCAAAATTACGAAAAAATTTGAAAAACGTGGAAAATGAGAAAATCACACTGTAGGACCCAGAATATGCCCAGAAACACTGAAAAACGTAAAAAATTAAAAATTCACACTGAAGGACCCGGAATATAGTGAGAAAATGTGAAAAACGAGGAAAATTAAAAACTCAAACTGAAGGACCAAGAATATGGTGAGAAATTCTGAAAAATATAGAAAATTAAATATTCACACTGTAGGACCCAGAATATGGCGAGAAACACTGAAAAAGTTGGAAAATGAGAAAATCACACTGTAGGAACCAGAATATTACGAAAAAAACTTAAAAACGTGGAAAATTTAAAATTCACATGGTAGGACCCAGAATATGGCAAGAAACCCTGAAAGAAGTAAAAATTAAAAAACTCACACAGAAGGTTCCCGAATATGGTGAGAAAACCTGAAAAAGGTGGAAAATGAGAAAATCACACTGTAGGACCCAGAATTCCGAAAAAAAATTTGAAAAACGTAGCAGAATATGGCAAGAAACACTGAAAAAGGAAAAAAACGAGAAAATCACACTGTAAAAATCAGAATATTACGAAATAACTTAAAAACGTGGAAAATTTAAAATTCACACTGTAGTACCCAGAATATGGCTAGAAAGCCTTAAAAAGTAGAAATTAAAAAACTCACACTGAAGGACCCCGAATATGGCGAGAAAACCTGAAAAACGTGGAAATGAGAAAATCACACTGGAGAACCAGAATATGACGAAGAAACCTGAAAAATGTGGAAAATTAAAAATTCACACTCAAGGACCCGGATATAGCGAGCAAAACTGAAAAACGAGGAAAATTAAAATCTCACACTGAAGGACCCAGAATATGGCGAGAAAACCTGTAAAACTTAGAAAATTAAATATTCACACTGGAGGACACAGAATATGTCGAGAAACTCTGTAAAATCTTGAAAATTAAAAATTCACACTATAGGACCAGAATATGGAAAGAAACCTTGAAAAACGTGGAAAATTAAAAATTCACACTGAAGAACCTGGAATATGGCAAGAAAACATGAAAAACCTGGAAATGAGAAAATCACACTGTATGACCTTGAATATGGCGAGAAAACCTGAAAAACGAGGAAAATTAAAAACTCCCACTGAATGACCCAGAATATGTCGATAAACGCTGAAAAAAGTAGAAATTATAAAACTCACACAGAAGGACCCCGAATATGGCGAGAAAACCTGAAAAGGTGGAAAATGAGAAAATCACACTCTAGGACCCAGAATTGCCAAAAAACTTGAAAACCATCGAAAATAAAAAAAATCACACTGTAGGACCCAGAATATACCTAGAAACCCTTGAAAAACTTGAAAAAATAAAATCCACGCTGTAGGAACCAGAATATATTGAGAAACCCTGAAAAAGTAGAAAATCAAAAACTCACACTGAAGGACCCCGAATACGGGGAGAAATCCTAAAAAACATGGAAATGAGAAAATCACACTCTAGGACCCAGAATATGACGAAAAAAACCTGAAAAACATGGAAAATTAAAAATTCACACTAAAGGACCGGGAATATGTTGAGAAAACCTGAAAAACGAGGAAAATTAAAAACACAAACTGAAGGACCCAGAATATGGCGAGAAAACATGAAAAACATGGAAAATTAAATATTCACACTGTAGGACCCAGAATATGGTGAGAAACACTGAAAAGGGAGGAAAAATGAGAAAATCACACTATAGGACCAGAATATGGCAAGAAACCTTGAAAAACGTGGAAAATTAAAAATTCACACTGTAGGACCCCGAATATGGTGAGAGAATCTGAAAAAGTTTGAAAATGAGAAAAATACACTGTAGGACCCAGAATATGCTGAGAAACCCTGAAAAACGAAAAAAAATAAAAATACGCTTTGAAGGAGCCAGATTATGACGAGAAACCCTGAAAAAAGTAGAAAATTAAAAACTCACACTGAAGGACCCCGAATATGGCAAGAATACCTGAAAAAGGTGGAAATAGAGAATAATCACACTGTAGGACACAGAATTGCGAAAAAACATGAAAAACGTAGAAAATGAGAAAATCACACTGTAGGACCCAGAATATGAAGAAAAAAACCTGAAAAGCATGGAAAATTAAAAATTCACACTAAAGGACCGGGAATACGGTGAGAAAACCTGAAAAACGAGGAAAATTAAAAACACAAACTGAAGGACCCAGAATATGGCGAGAAAACCTGAAAAACATGGAAAATTTAATATTCACACTGTAGGACCTAGAATATGGCGAGAAACACTGAAAAACGTACAAAATTAAAAATACACGCTGTAGGAACCAGAATATGGCAACAAACCATGAAAAAAGTAGAAAATTAAAAACTCACACTGAAGGGCCAGGAATATGGTGAGAAAACATGAAAAAGGTGGTTAATGACAAAATCAACTGTAGGACCCAGAATATGATGAAAAAAACTTAAAAACGATTAAAATTAAAAAGGGAATACGGTGAGAAAACCTGAAAAACGAGGAAAATTAAAAACACAAACTGAAGGACCCAGAATATGGCGAGAAAACATGGAAAATTAAATATTCACACTGTAGGATCCAGAATACGACGAGAAACACTGAAAAAGGAGGAAAAATGAGAAAATCACACTATAGGACCAGAATATGGCAAGAAACCTTGAAATCGTGGAAAATTAAAAATTCACACTGTAGGACCCAGAATATGCTGAGAAAATCTGAAAAAGTTGTATAATGAGAATATCACAGTGTAGGACCCAGAACATGACGAAAAAAACTTAAAAACGTTTAAAATTAAGAATTCACACTGTAGGACTTGAATATGGCGAGAAACCCTGAGAATCGTGGAAAATTTAAAAATCACACTGTAGGACGCAGAATATGGCGATTAACCCTGTAAAAAGTGGAATATTAAAAACTCACACTGAAGTACCCCGAAAATGGCGAGAAAACCTGAAAAAGTGGAAAATGAGAAAATCACACTGCAGGACACAGAATATGCCGAGAAATGCTGAAAAAAGTGAAAATTAAAAATTCACACTGAAGGACCCGGAATATGGCGAGAAAACCTGAAAAACGAGGAAAATTCAAAACTCACACTGTAGGACCCAGAATATGGCCAGAAACACTGAAAAATATGGAAAATGAGAAATTCAAACTGTAGGACCCAGAATATGGCGAGAAACCCTGAAATAAGTAGAAAATTAAAAACTCTCACTGAAGGAGCTGGAATATGGCTAGAAAACCTGAAAAAGGTGGAAAATTAAAAATTCAGACTGAAGGACCCCGAATATGGCGAGAAAACCTGAAAAAGGTTGAAAATTTGAATAATCACATTGTAGGACCCAGAATTGCTAAAAAAAAAAAAAAACTTGAAAATCGTCGAAAATGAGAAAATCACAGTGTAGGACCCAGAATATGGTGAGAAACCCTGAAAAAAGTAGAAAATTACAAACTCACACTGAATAACCCCAAATATGGCGAGAAAACCTGAAAAAGGTGGAAAATGAGAAAATCACACTGTAGGACCCAGAATTACAAAAAACTTGAAAAACGTGGAAAATTAAAAATTCACACTGAAGGACCCGGAATATGGCCAGAAACACTGAAAAATGTGGAAAATGAAAAATTCACTCTGTAGGACCCAGAATATGGCGAGAAACCCTGAAATAAGTAGAAAAATAAAAACTCTCACTGAAGGACCTGGAATATGGCGAGAAAAACTGAAAAAGGTGGAAAATTAAAAATTCACACTGAAGGACCCCGTATATGGAGAGAAAACCTGAAAAAGGTTGGAAATGAGAATAATCACACTGTAGGACCCAGAATTGCTAAAAAAAAAAAACACTTGAAAAACGTCGAAAATGAGAAAACCACACTGTAGGACCCAGAATATGCCGAGAAACCGTGAAAAACGTGGAAAATTAAAAATACACGCTGTAGGAAACAGAATATGCCGAGAAACCATAAAAAACATGCAAAAGTAATAATTCACACTCAAGGACCCGGAATATGGCGAGACAACCTTAAAAACGAGGAAAATTAAAAATTCGCACTGAAGGACGCCGAATATAGCGAGAAAACATGAAAAACAAGGAAAATTAAATATTCAACTTTAGGACCCAGAATATGGCGAGAAACACTGAAAAACATGGAAAATTAAAAATTCACACTGTAGGACCAGAATATGGCAAGGAATCCTGAAAAACATGGAAAATTAAAATTTAATATACAGGACCCAGAATATGCCGAGAAAACCTGAAAAAGGTGGAAAATGAAAAAATCACCCTGTAGGACCGAGAATATGACGAAAAAAACTTACAAACGTGGAAAATTAAAAATTCACACTTGTAGGACCCAAAATATGGGGAAAAACCATGAAAAAATAGAAAATTAAAAACTCACACTGAAGGACCCGGAATATGGCAAGAAACCTTGAAAAACATGGAAAATGGGAAAATCACACTGTAGGAACCAGAATATGCCGATAAACCCTGAAAAACGTGGAAAATTAAAAATTCACATTATAAGACCCAGAATATGGCGAGAAAACATGAAAAACGTGGAAAATTTAAAATTCACACTGTAGGATGCAGAATATGGCGAGAAACCCTGAAAAAACTGGAAAAAGAAAAACTCACACTGAAGGACCCCGAATATGGGGAGAAACCTGAAAAAGTTGGAAAATGAGAAAATCACACTGTAGGATGCAGAATTGTGAAAAAATTTTAAAAAAACTCGAAAATAAGAAAAATACACTGTTGAACCCAGAATATGCCAAGAAACCCTGAAAAACGTGCAAAATTAAAAATAAACACTGTAGGACCCAGAATATGGCAAAAAACCCTTAAAAAAGTAGATAATTAAAAACTCACACTGAAGGACCTGGAATTGGCCACAAAACCTAAAAAATTTGGAAAATTAACAATTCACTCAGAAAGAATTGGAATATGGCCAGAAACCATGAAAAACGTGGAAGGACTCAGAACATGGTGAGAAATACTGAAAACCGGGAAAATTTAAATTCACACTGTAGGTAGGACACAAAATATGTTGAGAAACCGTAAAAAACCAGGAACATTAAAAACTCGCACTGAAGGACCTGGAATATGATGAAAAACTGTGAAAAATGTGGAAAATTAAAAACTCACATTGTAGGAGCTAGAATATGGCGAAAAACCTGAAAAAAATTGGAAAATTAAAAACTCCCACTGAAGGACCTAGAATATGGCCAGAAACCCTGAAAAAGGTGGAAAATGAGAAATTCACAGTGTAGGACCCAGAATTGCGAAAAAACTTTGAAAATGTCGAAAATGAAAAATCACACTGTAGGACCCAGAATATGCCAAGAAACCCAGAAAAACGTGGAAAACTAAAAATACACGCTGTAGGATCCAGAATATGGTGAGAAACCCTGAAAAACGAGGAAAATTAAAAACTCACACTGAAAGAACCAGAATATGGCGAGAAAACCTGAAAAACATGGAAAATTAAATATTTACACTGTAGGACCCAGAATATGCCAAGAAAACCTGAAAATGTTTCAAAATGAGAAAATCACAATGTAGGACCCAGAATATGACGAAAAAACCTGAAAAACGTGAAAAATTAAAAAATCACACTGAAGGAGGTTCAATATGGTGAGAAAACCTGAAAAACGAGGAAAATTAAAAACTCACACTGAAGGACCCAGAATATGGCTAGAAACCTGAAAAACATGGAAAATTAAATACTCACACTGCAGGACTCAGAATATGGCGAGAAACCCTGAAAAAAGTAAATAACTAAAATCTCACACTGAAGGACCCTGAATATGGCGAGAAAACTTGAAAAGGGTGGAAAATGAGAAAATCATATGGCGAGAAACCCTGAAAAAAGTAAATAACTAAAATCTCACACTGAAGGACCCTGAATATGGCGAGAAAACTTGAAAAGGGTGGAAAATGAGAAAATCACACTGTAGGACCCAGAATTGCGAAAAAACTTAAAAAACGTCGACAATGAGAAAATCACACTGGAGGAACCAAGAATATGCCGAGAAACCCTGAAAAACGTGAAAATTAAAAATTCACACTGTAGGACCTAAATATGGCGAGAAACTATGAAAAAAGTGGGAAATTAAAAATTTACACTGTAGGAGCCAGAATATGGCGAGAAAACCTGAACAACTTGGAAAATTAAAAATACATGCTGTAGGACCCAGAATATGGCGAGAAACACTGAAAGAATTAGAAAATTAAAAACTCACACTGAAGGACCCAGAATATGCCAAGAAACCCTGAAAATCGTGAAAATTAAAAATTCACACTGTCGGACACAGAATATGGCGAGAAACCATGAAAAAACTTGAAAATTAAAAGTTCACACTGTATTACCCAGAATATGGCGAGAAATACTGAAACACGAGGAAAATTAAAAATTCACACTGAAGGTCCCGGAATATGGCAAGGAAACCTGAAAAACGTGGAAATGAGAAAATCACACTGCAGAACACAGATAATGCCAAGAAACCCTGAAAAACGTGGATAATTAAAAATTCACACTGAAGGTCCCAGAATATGGCAGGGAAACCTGAAAAACGTGGAAATGAGAAAATCTCAGTGTAGGACCCAGAATATGACGAAAAAAACCTGAAAAACGTGGAAAATTAAAAATTCACACAGAAGGACCTACAATATGGTGAGAAAACCTGAAAAACAAGGAAAATTTAAAAATCACAATGAAGGACCCAGAATATGGAGAGAAAACCTGAAAGAAATAGAAAATTGAATATTCACACTGAAGGACCCCGAATATGGCAAGAAAACCTGAAAAAGGTGGAAAATGAGAAAATCACACTGCAGGACCCAGAATATGCCCAGAAACCATGAAAAATGTGGAAAATTAAAAATTCACACTGAAGGATCCATAATATGGCGAGAAAAACTGAAAAACGTGGAAAATTAAAAATTCACACTGAAGGAAAACCTGAAAAACGAGGAAAATTCAAAACACACACTGTAGGAACCAGAATATGGCGAGAAAACCTGAAAAAGGTGGAAAATGAGAAAATCACACTGTAGGACGCAGAATATGAAGAAAAAACTTGAAAAACGTGGAAAATTAAAAATACACGATGTAGGACACAGAATATGTCGAGAAACCCTGAAAAATTAGAAAATTAAATCCTCACACTTAGGGACCCCAAATATGGCGAGAGAACCTGAAAAAAGTAGAAAATTAAAAATTCACACTGAAGGACCCAGAATTGCGAAAAAACTTGAAAAACGTGGAAAATGAGAAAATCACACTGTAGGACCAAGAATATGCCGAGAAACCCTGAAAACGTGGAAAATTAAAAATACACGCTGTAGGACCCAGAATATGGCGAGAAACCCTGAAAAACTAGAAAATTACAAATTCACACTGAAGGACCCCAAATATGGCTAGAAAACCTGAAAAAGTTGGAAATGAGAAAATCACACTGTAGGACCCAGAATATGATGAAAACACCTGAAAAACGTGGAAAATTAAAAATTCACACTGAAGGACCCGGAATATGGCTACAAAACCAGAAAAAAAGGAAAATAAAAACTCACACTGAAGGACCCAGAATATGGCGAGATAACCTGAAAAAAGTAGAAAATTAAAAATTCACACTGAAAGACCCCGAATATGGCGAGAAAACCTGAAAGGTGGAAAATGAGAATAATCACACTGTAGGACCCAGAATTGCGAAAAAACATGAAAAATATCGAAAATGAGAAAATCACACTGTAGGACCCAGAATATGCCGAGAAACCATGAAAAACGTGGAAAATTAAAAACACACACTATAGGACCCAGAATATGGCCAGAAACCCTGAAAAAGTACAAAATTAAAAACTCACACTGAAGGACCCCAAATATTGCGATTAAACCTGAAAAAAGTGGAAAATGAGAAAAATCACACTGTATTACCCAGAATATGGCAAAAAATACTTAAAAACCTGGAAAATTAAAAATTCACACTGACGGACGTGGAATATGGCAAGAAAACCTGAAAAACATGGAAATGAGAAAATCACACTGTAAGACCCAGAATATAACGAAAAAACCTGAAAAACGTGGAAAATAAAAAATTCACACTGAAGGACCCGGAATATGTCGAGAAACCCTGAAAAACGTGAAAATTAAAAATTCACACTGAAGGACCCGGAATATGTCGAGAAAACCTGAAAAACGAGGAAAATTAAAACCTCACACTGAAGGATCCCGAATATGGCCAGAAAACCTGAAAAAGTTTAAAAATGATAATAATCACACTGTAGGACCCAGAATTGCGAAGAAATTTGTAAAAAGTCCTAAATGAGAAAATCACACTGTAGGACCCAGAATATGGCGAGAAACCCTGAAAAAAGTAGAAAATTAAAAACTCACACTGAAGGACCCCGAATATGGAGAGAAAACCTGAAAAAGGTGGAAAATGAGATAATCACAGTGTAGAACCAAGAATATGCCACGAAACCCTGAAAAACGTGGAAAATTAAAAATATACACAATAGGACCCAGAATATGGCGAGAAAACCTGAAAAATTAGAAAATTAAAAACTCACACTGAAGGACCCAAAATATGGCGAGGAACCCTGAAAGGTGGAAAATGAGAAATCACAGTGATTAACGAAAAAACTTGAAAAACGTCGAAAATGAGAAAATCACAGTGGAGGACCCAGAATATGCCTAGAAACACTGAATACATGAAAATTAAAAATTCACACTGTATTTCCCAGAATATGGCAAGAAATACTAAAAAACGTGGAAAAGTAAAAATTCACACTGAAGGACCTGGAATTTGGCAAGAAAACCAGAAAAACAAGGAAAATTAAAAATTCACACTGAAGGACACAGAATATGGCGAAAAACCCTGAAAAAAGTAGAAAATTAAAAGCTCACACTGAAGGACCACAAATATGGCGAAAAAAACCTTAAAAAGGTGGAAAATGAGAAAACCACACTGTAGGACCTAGAATTACGAAAAAACTTGAAAAACTAGGAAATTAGAAACTCACACTGAAGGACCCCGAATATGGGGAGAAAACCTGAAAAAGGTGGAAAATGAGAAAATCACACTGTAGGAACCAAAATTGCGAAAAAACTTGAAAACCGTCGAAAATAAAAAAAAAAATCACACTGTAGGACCCAGAATATGCCGAGAAACCCTTGAAAAACTTGGAAAAATGAAATACACGCTGTAGGAACCAGAATATATTGAGAAACCCTGAAAAAGTAGAAAATCAAAAACTCACACTGAAGGACCCCGAATACGGGGAGAAATCCTGAAAAACGTGGAAATGAGAAAATCACACTCTAGGACCAAGAATATGACGAAAAAACCTGAAAAACGAGGAAAATTAAAAATTCACACTGAAGGACCGGGAATATGGCAAGAAAACCTGAAAAACGAGGAAAATTAAAAACACAAACTGAAGGACCTGGAATATGGTGAGAAAACATGAAAAACATGGAAAATTAAATATTCACACTGAAGGACCCAGAATATGCTGAGAAAATCTGAAAAAGTTGGATAATGAGCATATCACAGTGTAGGACACAGAACATGACGAAAAAAATTTAAAAACGTTTAAAATTAAAAATTCACACTGTAGGACCAGAATATGGCGAGAAACCCAGAGAAACGTGGAAAATTTAAAAATCACACTGTAGGACACAGAATATGGCGATTAACCCTGTAAAAAGTAGAATATTAAAAACTCACACTGAAGTACCCTGAAAATGGCAAGAAAACCTCAAAAAGGTGGAAAAGGAGAAAATCACACTGTAGGATCCAGAATTGCGAAACAAAAAACTTGAAAAATGTCAAAAATGAGAAAAATCACACTGTAGGACCCAGAATAGGCCGAGTAACCCTGAAAAACGTGGAAAATTAAAAATACACGCTGTAGGACCCAGAATATGGCAAGAAACCCTGAAAGAATTAGAAAATTAAAAACTCACACTGAAGGACCCGGAATATGGCGAGAAAACCTGAAAAAGGTGGAAAATGAGAAAATCACACTGTAGGACCAGAATTGCAAAACAAAAAACTTGAAAAATGTCAAAAATGAGAAAATCACACTGTAGGACCCAGAATATGCCGAGTAACCCTGAAAACCGTGGAAAATTAAAAATACATGCTGTAGGACCCAGAATATGGCGAGAAACCCTGAAAAAAGTAGAAAATTACAAACTCACACTGAAGGACCCCAAATATGGCGAGAAAACCTGAAAAAGGTGGAAATTGAGAAAATCACCCTGTAGGACCCAGAATTACGAAAAAACTTTAAAAACGTGGAAAATGAGAAAATCACTCTTCAGGACCCAAAATATGCCAAGAAACCGTGAAAAACGTGAAAATTAAAAATTCAGACTGTCAGACCCACATTATGGCGAGAAACCTTGAAAAAATTGGACAATAAAAATTCACACTGTATTACCCAGAATACGGCCAGCAACCCTGAAAAAAGTAGATAACTATAAACTCACACTGATGGACGAGGATATGGCTAGAAAACCTGAAAAAGGTGGAAAATGAGAAAATCACACTGCAGGACCCAGAATATGCTGAGAATCCCTGAAAATCGTGGAAAATTAAAAATTCACACTGAAGGACCCGGAATTTGGCGAGAAAACCTGAAAAACGAGGAAAATTAAAAATTCACACTGTATTACCCAAAATATGGGGAGAAATACTGAAAAACGTGGAAAATTAAAAATTCACACTGCAGGACCTGGAATATGGCAAGAAATCCTGAAAAATTTGGAAACGAGAATATCACATTGTAGGACCCAGAATATGATGAAAAAACCTGAAAAACGTGGAAAATTAAAAATTCACACTGAAGGAATCAGAATATGGCGAGAAAACCTGAAAAAACGAGGAAAATTAAAAACTCACACTGTAGGACCTAGATTATGGCAAGATAATCTGAAAAAGTTGGAAAATGAGAAAATCACATGTAGGACCCAGAATTGTGAGAAAACCTGAAAAAGGTTGAAAACGAGAAAATAACACTGCAGGAGCCAGAATATGCTGAGAAAACCTGAAAAACATTGAAAATTAAATATTCACACTATAAGACCCAGAATATGGCGAAAAACACTGAAAAAGGAAAAAAACCGAGAAAATCACAGTGTAATAATCAGAATATGACGAAATAACTTAAAAACGTGGAAAATTTAAAATTCACACTGTAGTACCCAGAATATGGCAAGAAAACCTTAAAAAGTAGAAATTAAAAAACTCACACTGAAGGACCCCAAATATGGCGAGAAAACCTGAAAAACATGGAAATGAAAAAATCACACTGTAGAACCAGATTATGACAAAGAAACCTGAAAAATGTGGAAAAATAAAAATTCACACTCAAGGACCCGGATATAGCGAGCAAAACTGAAAAATGAGGAAAATTAAAATCTCACACTGAAGGACCCAGAATATGGCGAGAAAACCTGTAAAACCTAGAAAATTAAATATTCACACTGGAGGACACAGAATATTTCGAGAAACTCTGTAAAATCTTGAAAATTAAAAATTCACTCTAAAGGACCAGAATATGGCAAGAAACCTTGAAAAACGTGGAAAATTAAAAATTCACACTGAAGAACCTGGAATATGGCAAGAAAATAAGAAAAACGTGGAAATGAGAAAATCACACTGTATGACCTTGAATATGGCGAGAAAACCTGAAAAACGAGGAAAATTAAAAACTCACACTGAAGGACCCAGAATATGGCGAGAAAACCTGAAAAACATGGAAAATTAAATATTCACAAAGTAGAACCCAGGATAGGGAGAGAAACACTGAAAAAAGTGGAAAATTAAAAATTCACACTCTAGGAACAGAATATGGCAAGAAAACTTGAAAAACGTGGAAAATCGCAAATTCACACTGTAGGACTCAGAATATGCCGAGAAGACCTGAAAAAGTTGGAAAATGAGAAAATCACACTGAAGGACCCAGAATATGACGAAAAAACTTAAAAAGGTTTAAAATTAAAAATTCATACTGTAGGACACAGAATATGGCAAGAAAACCTGAAAAACGTGAAAAATTTAAAATTCACACTGTAGGATGCAGAATATGGCGAGAAACACTGAAAAAAGTAAAAAATTAAAATCTCACACTGAAGGACCCCAAATATGTCGAGAAAACCTGAAAAAGGTGGAAAATGAGAAAATCACACTATAGGACCCAGAATTGCGAAAAAAATTGAAAAACGTCGAAAATGAGAAAATCACACTGTAGGACCCAAAATATGCCGAGAAACCCTGAAAAATGTGCAAAATTAAACATATACGCTGTAGGACCCAGAATATGGCAACAAACCATGAAAAAAGTAGAAAATTAAAAACTCACACTGAAGGACCACGAATATGGTGAGAAAACATGAAAAAGGTGGTTAATGACAAAATCAACTGTAGGACCCAGAATATGATGAAAAAAACTTAAAAACGATTAAAATTAAAAATTCACACTGTAGGACCCCGAATATGGTGAGAAAATCTGAAAATGTTTAAAAATGAGAAAAATACACCCTAGGACCCAGAATATGCTGAGAAACCCAGAAAAACGAGGAAAAATAAAAATACGCTTTGAAGGAGCCAGATTATGACAGGAAACCCTGAAAAAAGTAGAAAATTAAAAACTCACACGGAAGGACCCTGAATATGGCAAGAATACCTGAAAAAGGTGGAAATAAAGAATAATCACACAGTAGGACACAGAGTTGCGAAAAAACATGAAAAACGTAGAAAATGAGAAAATCACACTGTAGGACCCAGAATATGCTGAAACCCTGAAAATCGAGGAAAAATAAAAATACGATTTGTAGGAGCCAGAATATGGCGAGAAACCCTGAAAAAAGTAGAAAATGAAAAACTCACACTGAAGAACCCTGAATATGGCGAGAAAAACTGAAAAACGTGGAAAATTAAAAATGCAAGCTTTAGGACTAAGAATGTGGCAAGAAACCCTGAAAGAAGTAGAAAATTTAAAACACACACTGAAGGATCGGAATATGGCGAGAAAACTTGAAAAAAGTGGAAAATGAGAAAATCACAATTTAGGACCCAAAATATGTCGAGAAACCCTGAAAAACGTGGAAAATTAAAAATTCACACTGAAGGACCCGGAATATAGCGAGAAAACCTGAAAAAGGTGGAAAATGAGAAAATCACATGTAGAACCCAGAATAGCGAAAAAAAACTTGAAAAAGGTGAAAAATGAGAAAATCACACTGCAGGACCCAGAATATGCTGAGAAACCCTGATAATCATGGAAAATTAAATGTTCACACTGTAGGACCCAGAATATGCCTAGAAACCCTTGAAAAACTTGGAAAAATAAAATACACGCTGTAGGAACCAGAATATATTGAGAAACCCTGAAAAAGTAGGAAATCAAAAACTCACACTGAAGGACCCCGAATATGGGGAGAAATCCTAAAAAACGTGGAAATGAGAAAATCACACTCTAGGACCCAGAATATGACGAAAAAAACTGAAAACATGGAAAATTAAAAATTCACACTGAAGGTTCGGGATAATGGTGAGAAAACCTAAAAAACGAGGAAAATTAAAAACACAAACTGAAGGACCCAGAATATGGCGAGAAAACATGAAAAACATGGAAAATTAAATATTCACACTGTAGGACCCAGAATATGGCGAGAAACAGTGAAAAAGGAGGAAAATGAGAAAATCACACTATAGGACCAGAATATGGCAAGAAACCTTGAAAAACGTGAAAAATTAAAAATTCACAATGTAGGACCCAGAATATGCTGAGAAAATCTGAAAAAGTTGGATAATGAGAATATCACACTGTAGGACCCAGAACCTGACGAAAAAAACTTAAAAACGTTTAAAATTAAAAAATCAAACTGTAGGACCTGAATATGGCGAGAAACCCTGAGAATCGTGGAAAATTTAAAAATCACACTGTAGGACGCAGAATATGGCGATTAACCCTGTAAAACGTGGAATATTAAAAACTCACACTGAAGTACCCCGAAATTGGCAAGACAACCTGAAAAAGGTGGAAAATGAAAAAAATCACACTGTAGGACCCAGAATATGCTGAGTAACCCTGAAAAACGTGGAAAATTAAAAATACACGCTGTAGGACCCAGAATATGGCAAAAAACCCTGAAAGAATTAGAAAATTAAAAACTCACACTGAAGGAACCGGAATATGGCAAGAAAACCTGAAAAAGTGGAAAATGAGAAAATCACACTGCAGGACCCAGAATATGCCGAGAAATGCTGAGAAACGTGAAAATTAAAAATTCACACTGTTGGACACAGAATATGGCAAGAATCATGAAAAAAGTGGAAAATTAAAAATTCACACTGTATATGGCGAGAAACTTAGAAAACGTGGAAAATTAAAAATTCACACTGAAGGACCACTAATATGGCGAGAAAACCTGAAAAACAAGGAAAATTCAAAACTCACACTGTAGGACCAAGAATATGGCGAGAAATCATGAAAAAGATGGAAAATGAGAATAATCACACTATAGAACCCAGATTTGGAAAAAAAAATTGAAAAACGTCGAAAATGGGAAAATCACACTGTAGGACCCAGAATATGCCAAGAAACCCTGAAAACGTGGAAAATTAAAAATATACGCTGGGGGAACCAGATTATGGCGAGAAACCATGAAAAAAATTGGACAATGAAAATTCTCACTGTATTACCCAGAATATGGCAATCAACCCTGAAAAAAGTAGATAACTATAAACTCACACTGATGGACCCGGAATATGGCTAGAAAACCTGAAAAAGGTGGAAAATGAGAAAATCACACTGCAGGGCCCAGAATATGCTGAGAATCCCTGAAAATCGTGGAAAATTAAAAATTCACACTGAAGGACCCGGAATATGGCGAGAAAACCTGAAAAACGAGGAAAATTAAAAACTCAAACTGAAGGACCCAGAATATGCTGAGAAACCCTGAAAAACGTGAAAATTAAAAATTCACACTCTCGGACACAGAATATTTCGAGAAAACATGAAAAAAAGAGGAAAATTAAAATTCACAATGTATTACCCAAAATATGGGGAGAAATACTGAAAAACGTGGAAAATTAAAAATTCACACTGCAGGACCTGGAATATGGCAAGAAATCCTGAAAAACTTGGAAATGAGAAAATCACAATGTAGGACCCAGAATATGATGAAAAAACCTGAAAAACGTGGAAAATTAAAAATTCACACTGAAGAAATCTGAATATGGCGAGAAAACCTGAAAAAACGAGGAAAATTAAAAACTCACACTGTAGGACCCAGAATATGCCAAGAAACACGGAAAAAAGTGAAAATTAAAAATTCACATTGTTGGACACAATATGGCGAGAAACCAATAAAAAAGTGTGAAATTAAAAATTCACACTGTATTTCCCAGAATATGTCGAGAAATACTGAAAAACGTGTTAAATTAAAAATTCACACTGAAAGACCTGAAAAACGTGGAAATGAGAAGATCACACTTTAGGACTCAGAATATGATTTAAAAAACTGAGAAACGTGGAAAATAAAAAATACACGCTGTAGGACACAGAATATGTCGAGAAACCCTGAAAAATTATAAAATTAAAATCTCACACTGAAGGACCCCAAATATGGCTAGAAAGGCTGTAAAAAGTTGGAAAATGAGAAAATCACACTGTAGGACCCAGAATTACGAAAAAATTTATAAAACGTGGAAAATGAGAAAATCACACTGCAGGACCTAGAATATGCTGAGTAACCCTGAAAAACATGAAAATTAAAAATTCACACTGTCTGACACAGAATATGGCGAGAAACCATGAAAAAAGTGGAAAATTAAAAATTCACACTGTATTACACAGAATATGGCGAGAAACACTGAAAAACGTGGAAAATTAAAAATTCACCCTGAAGGACCTGCAATATGGCAAGAAAACCTGAAAAACGAGAAAATGAGAAAAATCACACTGTAGTACCCAGAATATGACGAAAAAACCTGAAAAACGTGGAAAATTAAAAACTCACACTGAATGACCCAGAATATGGCAAGAAAACCTGAAAAAAGTAAAAAACTAAAAATTCACACTGAAAGACCCCGAATATGGCGAGAAAACCTGAAAAAGGTGGAAAATGAGAATAAATGACTGTAGGACCCAGAATTGCGAAAAAAACTTGAAAAACTTCGAAAATGAGAAAATCACACTTTAGGACCCAGAATATGCCGAGAAACCCTGAAAAACGTGGAAAATTAAAAATACGCGCTGTTGGACCCAGAATATGGTGAGAAACCGGAAAAACGTGGAAAATTAAAAATACACTCTATTGGACCCAGAATATGGCAAGAAACCCTGCAAAAGGTGAAAAATGAGAAAATCACACTGTAAGACCCAGAATTACGAAAAAACCTGAAAAACTTGGAAAATGAGAAAATCACACTGCAGGAAACAGAATATGCCGAGAAATCCTGAAAAACGTGAAAATTAAAAATTCACACTGTCTGACACAGAATATGGCGAGAAACCATGAAAAAAGTGGAAAAATAAAAATTCACACTGTATTACCCAGAATATGGCTAGAAATACTGCAAAACGTGGAAATTAGAAAATCACACTGTAGGACCCAGAATATGACCAAAAACCTGAAAAACGTGGAATAAAAAAAATTCACACTGAAGGACCGGGAATATGGCCAGAAAACCTGAAAAAGGTGGAAAATGAGAAAATCACACTGTAGGACCCAGAATTACAAAAGAAATTAAAAAACGTGGAAAATGAGACAATGACACTGCAGGTCAAAGAATATTCCAAGAAACCATGAAAAACGTAAAATTAAAAATTCACACTGTCGGACACAGAATATTTCGAGAAACCCTGAAAAATTAGAAAATTAAAAACTCACACTGAAGGACCCCAAATATGGCCAGAGAACCTGAAAAAAGTGGAAAATTAAAAATTCACACTGAAGGACTCGGACGGAATATGGCGATAAAACCTGAAAAAGGAGGAAAATTAAAAAATCACACTGAAGGACCCCGATTATGGAGAGAAAATCTGAAAAAGGTGGAAAATGAAAATAATCACACTGTAGGACCCAGAATTGCGATAAAACTTCAAAAAGGACGAAAATGAGAAAATCAAACTGTAGGAGCCAGTATATGCCAAGAAACCCTGAGAAATGTGGAAAATTAAAAATACACACTGTAGGACCCAGAATTACAAAAGAAATTAAAAAATGTGGAAAATGAGAAAATCACAATGCAGGACCCAGACTATTCCGAGAAACCCTGAATAACCTGAAAATTAAAAATTCACATTGCTGGACAAAGAATATGGCGAGAAACCAATAAAAAAGTGTTAAATTAAAAATTAACACTGTATTTCCCAGAATATGTCGAGAAATACTGAAAAACGTGTTAAATTAAAAATTCACACTGAAGGACCTGGAATACGGCAAGAAAACCTGAAAAACGTGGAAATGAGAAGATCACACTGTAGGACCCAGGATATAACGAAAAAAACTGAAAAACGTGGAAAATAAAAAATACAGGCTGTAGGACACAGAATATGTCAAGAAACCCTGAAAAATTATAAAATTAAAATCTCACACTGAAGGACCCCAAATTATGGCGAGAAACCCTGAAAAAGGGGGAAAATGTGAAACATACGACAGGACCCAGAATTGCGAAAAAACTTGAAAAAAGTCGAAAATGAGAAAATCACACTGTAGGACCCAGAATATGACGAAAAAAACTAAAATACGTGGAAAATTAAAAATTCACGCTGTAGGACACAGAATATGTCGAGAAACCCTGAAAATTAGAAAATTAAAAACTCACAATGAAGGACCACAAATATGGCGAAAGAACCTGAAAAAAATAGAAAATTAAAAATTCACACTGAAGGACTCAGAATATGGCGATAAAATATGAAAAACAAGGAAAATTAAAAACTCACACTGAAGTACCCCGAATACGGCGAGAAAACCTGAAAAAGTTGGAAAATGAGAATAGTCAAACTGTAGGACCCAGAATTGACAAAAAACTTGAAAAACGTCGAAAATGAGAAAATCACTATTTAGGCCCCAGACTATGCCGAGAAACCCTGAAAAACCTGGAAAATGAGAAAATCACACTGTAAGACTCAGAATTACGAAAAAACCTGAAAAACGTGGAAAATGAGAAAATCACACTGCAGGAACCAGAAATTGCCGAGAAACCCTGAAAAACGTGAAAATTTAAAATTCACACTGTCTGACTCAGAGTATGGCGAGAAACCATGAAAAAAGTGGAAATTTAAAAATTCACACTGTATTACCCAGAATATGGCTAGAAATACTGCAAAACGTGGAAATTAGAAAATCACACTGTACGACCCAGAATATGACCAAAAAACCTGAAAAACGTGGAATATTAAAAATTCACACTGAAGGACCCGGAATATGGCAAGAAAAACTGAAAAAGGTGGAAAGTGAGAAAATCACACTGTAGGACCCAGAATTACAAAAGAAATTAAAAAACGGGGAAAATGAGAAAATCACACTGCAGGTCCCAGAATATGCCAAGAAACCCTGAAAAACGTGAAAATTAAAAATTCACAATGTCGGACACAGAATATATCGAGAAACCCTGAAAAATTAGAAAATTAAAAACTCACACTGAATGACCCCAAATATGGCGAGAGAAGCTGAAAAAGTAGAAAATTAAAAATTCACACTGAATGACTCAGAATATGGCGATAAAACCTGAAAAAGGAGGAAAATTAAAAAATCACACTGAAGGACCCCGAATATGGAGAGAAAATCTGAAAAAGGTGGAAAATGAGAATAATCGCACTGTAGGACCCAGAATATGCCGAGAAACCCTGAAAACTTGGAAAATTAAAAATACACGCTTTAGGACCCAGAATATGGTGAGAAACACTGTAAATAGTACAAAATTACAAACTCACACTATAGGACCCCAAATATGGCTAAAAATGCTGAAAATGGTGGAAAATCACACTATAGGACCCAGAATTACGAAAAAAAGTTGAAAAACGTGGAAAATTAAAAATACACGCTTTAGGACCCAGAATATGGTGAGAAAGACTGTAAAAAGTAGACAATTACAAACTCACACTATAGGACTTGAAATATGGCAAGAAAACCTGAAAAACGTGGAAATGAGAAAATCATACTGTAGGATCCAGAATATGATGAAAAAACCTGAAAAACGAGGAAAATTAAAAACTCACACTGAATGACCCAGAATATGGCAAGAAAACCTGAAAAAAGTAAAAAATTAAAAGTTCACACTGAAAGAACCCGAATATGGTGAGAAAACCTGAAAAAGGTGAAAAATGAGAATAATCACACTGTAGGACCCAGAATTGCGAAAAAACTTGAAAAACGTCGAAACTGGGAAAATCACAATTTAGGACCCAGACAGAATATGCTGAGAAACCCTGAAAAACATGAAAATTAAAAATTCACACTGTCAGACACAGAAGATGGTGAGAAACCATGAAAAAAGTGGAAAATTAAAATTCACACTGCATTACCCAGAATATGGCGAGAAATACTGAAAAACGTAGAAAACTAAAAATTCACACTGAAGGACCCGGAATATGGCGAGAAAACTTGAAAATGAGGAAAATTCAAAACTCACACTGTAGGAACCAGAATATGGCAAGAAAACCTAAAAAAACGTGGTAATGAAAAAATCACACTGTAGGACCCAGAATATGACGAAAAAATCTGAAAAAAGTAGAAAATTAAAAATTCACACTGAAAGACCCCGAATATGGTGAGAAAACCTGAAAAGGTGAAAAATGAGAATAATCACACAGTAGGACCAAGAATGGCAAAAAAAAAAAAACTTGAAAAATGTCGAAAATCAGAAAATCACACTGTATAACCCAGAATATGGCGAGAAACCCTGAAAAAAGTAGAAAATTACAAACTCACACAAAGGAAACCTAATATGGCCAGAAATCCTGAAAAAGGTGAAAAATTAAAAATACACGCTGTAGGACACAGAATATGCCAAGAAACCCTGAATAACGTGAAAATTAACAATTCACACTGTTGGACACAGAATATGGCGAGAAACCATGAAAAACGTGGAAAATTAAAAATTCACACTGAAGGACCTGGAATATGGCAAGAAAACCTGAAAAACGTGGAAATGAGAAAATCACACTGTAGGACACAGAATATGACGAAAAAACCTGAAAAAAGTAGAAAATTAAAAATTCACACTGATGGACCCTGAATATGGAGAGATAACCTGAAAAATGGGGAAAATTAAAAACTCACTCTGAGGGACACAGAATATGGCGAGAAACCCTGAAAAAAAGTAGAAAATTAAAAACTCACAGTGAAGTACCCCGAGAAATGCGAACAAACTTGAAAAACGTGGAAAATGAGAAAATCACACTGCTGGAAACAGTATATGCCGAAAAACCCTGAAAAACGTGAAAATTAAAAATTCACACTGTCGGACAAAGAATATGGGGAGAAACCATGAAAAAAGTAGAAAATTAAAAATTCACACTATATTACCCAGAATATGGCAAAAAATACTGAAAAACGTGGAAAATTAAAAATTCACACTGAAAAACCTGCAATATGGAAAGAAAACCTTGAAAATGTGGAAATGAGAAAATTATACTGTAGGTCCCAGAATATGACCAAAAAACCTGAAAAACGTGCAATATTAAAAATCCAAAATTAAGGATCCAGAGTATGGCGAGAAAACCTGAAAAACGTGAAAATTAAAAATTCACACTGAAGGACCCGGAATATGTCGAGAAAACCTGAAAAAGGAGGAAAATTAAAAACGCACACTGAAGGACACAGAATTAGGCGAGAAAACCTGAAAAAGGTGGAAAATGAGAAAATCACACTGTAGGACCCAGAAATTCGAAAAAACTTGAAAAATGTCGAAAATGAGGAAATCACACTGTAGGACCCAGAATATGACGAAAAAACCTGAAAAACGTGGAAAATTAAAAATACACGCTGTAGGACACAGAATATGTCGAGAAACCCTGAAAAATTAGAAAATTAAAAACTCACACTGAAGGACCCCAAATATGGCGAGAGAACCTGAAAAAAGTAGAAAATTAAAAATTCACACTGAAGGACCCAGAATTGCGAAAGAACTTGAAAAACATCGAAAATGAGAAAATCACACTGTAGGACCCAGAATATGCCGAGAAATATTGAAAAACGTGGAATATTAAAAATTCACACTGAAGGACGCAGAATATAGCCAGAAACCCTGAAAAAAGTAAAAAATTAAAATATCACACGGAAGGACCCCGGATATGGCTAGAAAACCAGAAAAAGTTGGAATATGAGAAAATCACACTTTAGGATCCAGGATTACGAAAAAACTTGAAAAACGGGGAAAATGAAAAAATCACACTGTAGGACCCAGAATATGCCGAGAAACCCTGAAAAACATGGAAAATTAAAAATACACGCTGTAGGACCCAGAATATGGCAACAAACCCTGAAAAAAGTAGATAATTAGAAACTCACACTGAAGGACCCCGAATATGGCGAGAAAACCTGAACAAGGTGGAAAATGAGAAAATCACACTGTAGGACCCAGAATATGCCGAGAAACACTGAAACACGTGAAAATTAAAAATTCACAATGTCGGACCCAGAATATGGCAATAAACCATGAAAAAAGTGGAAAATGAGAAAATCACACTGTATTATCCAGAATATGGTGAGAAAACCTGAAAAATGAGGAAAATTAAACACTCACACTGAAGGACCCAGAATATGGCAGGAAACCATGAAAAAATGGAAAATTAAAAACTCACACTGAAGGACCAGGAATATGATGAAAAACCCTGAAATATGTGGAAAATTAAAAACTCACCTGGAATATGACAGAAAAGCTGAAAAAATTAGAAAATAAAAACACACACTAAAGTACCCGGAATATGGCGAAAAAATCTGAAAAATGTGGAAAATGAGAAAATCACACTATAGGACCCAGAATATGCCGACAAACCCTAAAAAATTTGAAAATTCATAATTCACACTGTCGGACCCAGAATATGGCGAGAAACCATGAAAGAAGTGGAAAATTAAAAGCTCACACAGAAGGACCTGGAATATGACAGAAAAGCTTAAAAAAGTAGAAAAAAATAAACACTAAATGACCCGGAATATGGCGAGAAAACCTGAAAAAGGTGGAAAATGAGAAAATCACACTGTAGGACTAAGAATTATGAAAAAACTTGAAAAACCTGGAAATGAGAAAATCACACTGCAGGACCCAGAATATGCCGAGATCCCTGAAAAACATGGAAAATTAAAAATTCACGCTGTAGGACCCAGATTATGGCAAGAAACCGTGAAAAAAGTAGATAATTAAAAACTCACACTGAAGGACCCAGAATACGGTGAGAAAACCTGAAAAAGGTGGAAAATGAGAAAATCAAATTGTAGGACCCAGAATATGCCGAGAAACCCTGAAAAACATGAAAATTCATAATTCACTCTTTTGGACCCTGAATATGGCGAGAAACCATGAAAAAAAGTGGAAAATGAAAAATTCACACTGTCTTACCGAGAATATATCGAGAAACACTGAAAAACATGGAAAATTAAAAATTTACACTGAATAACCTGGAATATGGCAAGAACACCTAAAAAACGTGGAAATGAGAAAATCACACTGTAGGACCCAGAATATGGCGAGAAACCCTGAAAAACGTGGAAAATTAAAATTCACACTGAAGGACCTTGAATATGGCTAGAAAACCTGAAAAACGAAAAGATTAAAAATTCAAAGTGAAGGACCCAGAATATGGCGAGAAAACCTGAAAAACATGGAAAATTAAATATTCACAAAGTAGAACCCAGGATAGGGAGAGAAACACTGAAAAAGGTGGAAAATTAAAAATTCAAACTCTAGGACCAGAATATGGGAAGAAAACTTGAAATACGAGGAAAATTGAAAATTCACACTGTAGGACCCAGAAAATGTGGAGGAAACCTGAAAAAGTTGGAAAATGAGAAAATCACACTGAAGGACCCAGAATATGAAGAAAAAAACTTAAAAAGGTTTAAAATTAAAAATTCATATTGTAGGACCCAGAATATGGCGAGAAAACCTCAAAAACGTGAAAAATTTAATATTCACACTGTAGGATGCAGAATATGGCAAGAAACACTGAAAAAAGCAAAAAATTAAAATCTCACAGCGAAGGACCCCGAATATGGCGAGGAAATCTGAAAAAGTTGGAAAATGAGAAAATCACACTGTAGGACCCATGATATGCTGAGAAACCCTGAAAAACGAGGAAAAATAAAAATACGCTTTGAAGGAGCCAGATTATGATGACAAACCCTGAAAAAAGTAGAAAATTAAAATCTCACACTGAAGGACCCCGAATATGGCAAGAAAACACGAAAAAGGTGGAAATAGAGAATAATCACACTGTAGGACACAGAATTGCGAAAAAACTTGAAAAACGTAGAAAATGAGAAAATCACACTGTAGGACCCAGAATATGCTGTGACACCCTGAAAAACGAGGAAAAATAAAAATACGATTAGTAGGAGCCAGAATAAGGAGAGAAACCCTGAAAAAAGTAGAAAATGAAAAACTCACACTGAAGAACCCTGAATATGGCGAGAAAACTTGAAAAAGGTGGAAAATGAGTAAATCACACTGTAGGACCCAGAAATGCGAAAAAAAAAAAAAAACTTGAAAAACGTCAAAGATGCGAAAATCACACTGTAGGACCCGGAATATGACAAGAAACCCTGAAAAACGTGGAAAATTAAAAATACACGCTTTAGGACCCAGAATATGGCAAGAAACCCTGAAAGAAGTAGAAAATTTAAAACACACACTGAAGGACCCAGAATATGGCCAGAAAACGTGAAAAAGGTGGAAAATTAAATATTTACACTGTAATACCCAGGATATGGCGAGAAACCCAGAAAAAAGTAAAAAATTAAAATCTCACACTGAAGGACCCTGATTATGGCAAGAAAACCTGAAAAAGGTGGAAAATGAGAAAATCACACTATAGGACCCAGAATTGTGAAAAACCATGGAAAACGTCCAAAATGAGAAAATCACACTGTAGGACCCAGTATATGCCGAGAAACCCTGAAAAACGTGAAAATTGAAAATTCACACTGTAGGACCCAAATATGGCGAGAAACCATGAAAAAAGTGGGAAATTAAAAATTCACACTGTAGGAGCCAGAATATGGCGAGAAACCCTGAAAAAATTAGAAAATTTAAAACTCACACTGAAGGACCCAGAATATGGTGAAAAAACCTGAAAAACATGGAAAATTAAATATTCACACTGTAGGACCCAGGATATGGCGAGAAACAATTAAAATTGTGGAAAATTAAAATTCACATTGTATGACCAGAATATGGGAAGAAACCTTGAAAAAAGTAAAAAATAAAATCTCACACGGAAGGACCCCGAATATGGCGAGAAAAGCTGAAACAGGTGGAAAATGAGAAAATCACACTGTAGGACCCAGAATATGCCGAGAAACCCTGAAAAACGTGCAAAATTAATCATACACGCTGTAGGACCCAGAATAGGGCGATAAAAACTTAAAACCATTTAAAATTAAAAATTCACACTGTAGGACCCCGAATATGGCGAGAAACCCTGAAAAACGTGGAAAATTAAAAATTCACACTGAAGCACTCAGAATATGCCGAGAAATCCTGAAAAACATGAAAAATTAAAAATACACGCAGTAGGACCCAAAATGTGGCAAGAAACCCTAAAAATTAGATAAATAAAAACTCACAATGAACTACCCGGAATATGGCGAAAAAACCTGAAAAAGGTGGAAAATGAGAAAATCACACTGCAGGACCCAGAACATTCCGAGAAACCCTGAAAAACGTGAAAATTAAAAATTCACACTGCTGGACCCAGAATATGGCATGAAACCATGAAATAAGTGGAAAATTAAAAACTCACACTGAAGGAAGTGGAATATGATGAAAAACCCTGAAATATGTGGAAAATTAAAAACTCACACTGTAGGAACTAGGAATATGACAGAAAAGTTGAAAAAAGTAGAAAATAAAAACTCACACTAAAGGACCCAGAATATGGTGAGAAAACCTGAAAAAGGTGGAAAATGAGAAAATCACACTGAAGGACACAGAATATGGCGAGAATCCATGAAAAAAGTGGAAAATTAAAAATTCACACAGTAGGACCCAGAATATGGTGAGAAACCATGAAAAAAGTGGAAAATTGAAAATACACGCTGTAGGACCCAGAATATGGAGAGAAACCCTGGAAAAAGTAGATAATTATAAACTCAAACTGAAGGACCCTGAATATGGAGATAAAATCTGAAAAAAGTAGAAAATTAAATATTCACACTGAAGGACCCCGAATATGGCGAGAAAACTTGAAAAACGTGGAAAATTAAAAATTAACACAGAAGGACCTTGAATATGGCAATAATATCTGAAAAAAGAAAGAAAATGAAAAACTCACACTAAAGGACACAGAATTAAAAACTCCCACTTGAAGGACCCCGAATAAGGAGAGAAAACCTGAAAAAGGTGGAAAATGAGAAAATCACACTGTAGGACCCAGAATATGGCAAGAAACCATGAAAAAATTGGAAAATCAAAAACTAACACTGAAGGACCTGGAATATGATGAAAAACCCTGGAAAATGTGGAAAATTAAAAACTCACACTGTAGGACCTGGAATATGACAGAAAAGCTGAAAAAAGTAGAAAGTAAAAACTCACACTAAGGACCCGGAATATGGCGAGAAAACCTGAAAAAGGTGGAAAATGAGAAAATCAAACTTGTAGGACCCAGAAAATGCCTAGAAACCCTGTAAAACGTCGAAAATTAAAAATACACGCTGTAGGACCAAGAATATGGCTAGAAACCCTGAAAAAAGTAGAAAATTAAAAAGTCACACTGAAGGACCCGGAATATGGCGAGAAAATCTGAAAAAGGTGGAAAATGTGAAAATCACACTGTAGGACCCAGAAAATGCCGAGAAACCCTGCAAAACATCGAAAATTAAAAATAAACGCTGTAGGACCAAGAATATGGCTAGAAACCCTGAAAAAAGTAGACAATAAAAAAGTCACACTGAAGGACCCGGCATATGGCGAGAAAACCTGAAAAAGGTGGAAAATGAGAAAATCACATTTTAGGACCCAGAATATGAGGAAAAAAACTTAAAAATGAGGAAAATTAAAATTCACACTGTAGGACCCAGAATATGGCGAGAAAACCTGAAAAAAGGAGAAAATTAACAACTCGCAATAAAGAACCCCCAATATGGCGAGAAAACCTTAAAAAAGTGGAAAATGAGAAAATCACATGTAGGACCTAGAATTGCAAAACAACTTGAAAAACGTGGAAAATGATAAATCACACAGCAGGATTCAGAATATGCTGAGTAAACCTTTAAAAAGAGGAAAATTAAAAATACCCACTGTAGGACCCAGAATATGACGAAAAACCCTGAAAAACATAGAAAAGAAAAACTCACACTGAAAGACCTGGAATATGGCGAGACAATCTGAAAAAGGTGGAAAATGAGAAAATCACATATAGGACCCAGAATTGCGAAAAAACTTGAAAAACGTGGAAAATGAGAAAATCACACTGTAAGACCCAGAATATGACGAAAAAAACTTAAAAACGTGGAAAATTAAAAATTACCACTGTACAACTCAGAATGTGGCGAGAAAACCTGAAAAACGTGGAACATTTAAAATTCACACTGTAGGATGCAGAATATGCGGAGAAACCATGAAAAACGTGGAAAATTAAAAACTCACACTGAAGGAACCCGATTATTGTGAGAAAACCTGAAAAAGGTGGAAAATGAGAAAATCACATTTTAGGACCCAGAATATGAGGAAAAAAACTTAAAAATGAGGAAAATTAAAATTCACACTGTAGGACCCAGAATATGGCGAGAAAACCTGAAAAAAGGAGAAAATTAACAACTCGCAATAAAGAACCCCCAATATGGCGAGAAAACCTTAAAAAAGTGGAAAATGAGAAAATCACATGTAGGACATAGAATTGCAAAACAACTTGAAAAACGTGGAAAATGATAAATCACACAGCAGGATTCAGAATATGCTGAGTAAACCTTTAAAAGGAGGAAAATTAAAAATACCCACTGTAGGACCGAGAATATGACGAAAAACCCTGAAAAACGTAAAAAAGAAAAACTCACACTGAAAGACCTGGAATATGGCGAGAAAATCTGAAAAAGGTGGAAAATGAGAAAATCACATATAGGACCCAGAATTGCGAAAAAACTTGAAAAACGTGGAAAATGAGAAAATCACACTGTAGGACCCAGAATATGACGAAAAAAACTTAAAAACGTGGAAAATTAAAAATTCCCATTGTACAACTAAGAATGTGGCGAGAAAACCTGAAAAACGTGGAAAATTTAAAATTCACACTGTAGGATGCAGAATATGCGGAGAAACCATGAAAAACGTGGAATATTAAAAACTCACACTGAAGGAACCCGATTATGGTGAGAAAACCTGAAAAAGGTGGAAAATGAGAAAATCACACTATAGGACCCAGAATATGCTGAGAAACTCTGAAAAAAGTGAAAATTAAAAATTCACACTATAGGACCCAGAATATGGCGAGAAACCCTGAAAAAAATAGAAAAATAAACACTCACAGTGAAGGAGCCCAATATTGGGAGAAAACCTGAAAATGGTGGAAAATGAGAAAATCACACTCTAGGACCCAGATTATGCCTAGAAATCCTGAAAAACGTGAAATTTAAGAATTCACACTATTGGAACCAATATATGGCGAGAAACCCTGAAAAAAGTTGAAAATTCAAAATTCACACTGTAGGACCAGAATATGGCTAGAAACCTTGAAAAACGTGGAAAATTAAAAATTCACCCTGTAGGTCCCAGAATATTCCGAGAAAACCTGAAAAAGGCAGAAAATGAGAAAATCACACTGTAGGATCCAGAATATGACATAAAAAAAACTGAAAAACGTGGAACATTATAAATTCACACTGAAGTTCCCAGAATATGGCAAGAAACCCTGAAAAAATTAGAAAATTAAAAACTCACACTGAAGGACCCCCAATATGGCGAGAAAACCTGAAAAAGGTGTAAAATGAGAAAATCACAGTGAAGAACCCAGAATTACGAAAAAACTTGAAAAACTTGGAAATAGAGAAAATCACACTGCAGGACACAGAATATGCCCAGAAACACTGAAAAACGTGAAAATTAAAAATTCACACTATTGGACCCAGAATATGGCGAGAAACCCTAAAAAAAGTAGAAAATTATAAACTCACACTGAAAGACCCCGAATATGGCCAGAAAACCTGAAAAAGGTGGAAAATGAGAAAATCACACGGTAGGACCCAGAATATGCCAAGAACATTGAAAAACTTGGAAAATTAAAAATACACACTGTAGGACCCAGAATATGGCCAGAAACCCTGAAAAATGTAGATCATTAAAAACTCACACTGAAGGACCCCAAATACGGCGATTAAACCTGAAAAAGGTGGAAAATGAGAAAATCACACTGTAGGACCCAGAATTATGAAAAAACTTGAAAAACGTGGAAAATGAGAAAATCACACTGCAGGACGGAGAATATGCTGAGAAACGCTGAAAAACATGAAAATTAAAAATTCACACTGTCAGACCCAAAATATGGTAAAAAAAACCCTGAAAAAAGTAGAAAATTTAAAACTCACACTGAAGGACCCCAAATATGGCAAGAAAACCTGAAAAAGGTGGAAAATGAGAAAAATCACACTGTAGGACTCAGAATTACGAAAAAACGTGAAAAACGTGGAAAATGAGAAAATCACACTGCAGGACACAGATAATGCCAAAAAACCCTGAAAAACGTGAAAAATAAAAATCACACTGAAAAACCAAGAATAAGCCGAGAAACCCTAAAAATGGTGAAAATTGAAAATTCAAACTATCGGACCCAGAATATGGCAAGAAATCCTGAAAAAAGTAGAAAATTCAGAACTCCCAGTGAAGGACCCCAAATATGGTGAAAAAACCTGAAAAAGGTGGAAAATGAGAAAATAACACTGTAGAACCCAGAATTATGAAAAAACTTGAAAAAAGTGGAAAATGTTAAAATTACACTGTAGGATCCAGAAATGCCTAGAAACACTGAAAAAAGTGGAAAATTAAAAATACACGCTGTAGGACCCAGAATATGGCGAGAAACCCTGAAAAAAGTAGAAAGTTTCAAACTCACACTGAAAGACCCCAAATATGGCGAGAAAACCTGAAAAAGGTGGAAAATGAGAAAAATCACACTGTAGGACCCAGAATTACCAAAAAACTAGAAAAACGTGGAAAATGAGAAAATCACACTGTAGGACCCAGAGTATACCGAGAAAACCTGAAAAACGTGAAAAATAAAAATTCACACTGTCAGACCAGAATATGGCGAGAAACCATGAAAAAAGTAGAAAATTAAAAATTCACACTGTATTACCCAGAATATGGCGAGAAATACTGAAAAACGTGGAAAATTAAAAATTCACACTGAAGGACCTGGAATATGGCAAGAAAACCAGAAAAATGTGGAAATGAGAAAATCACACTGTAGGACCCAGAATATGACCAAAAAACCTGAAACCGCGGAAAATTAAAAATTCACACTGAAGGACCCCGAATATGGCAATAAAACCTGAAAAAGGTGGAAAATGAGAATAATCCCACCATAGGACCCAGAATAGCGAAAAAGCTTGAAAAACGTCGAAAATGAGAAAATCACACTGCAGGACCCAGAATATGCAGAGAAACCCTGAAAAACATTAAAATTAAAAATTCAGACTATTGGACCCAGAATATGGCGAGACACCCTGATTAAAGTAGAAAATTAAAAACTCACATTGAAGGACCCCAAATATGGCAAGAAAACCTGAAAAAGGTGTAAAATGAGAAAATCACACTGTAGGACCCAGAATTACGAAAAAACTTGAAAGATGTGGAAAATGAGAAAATCACCCTGCAGGACCCAGAATATGCTCAGAAACCCTGAATAACGTGAAAATTAAAAATTCACACTGTTGGACACAGAATATGGCAAGAAACCCTGAAAAAAGTAGAAAAGGAGAAAATCACACTGTATTACCCAGAATATGGCGAGAAATACTGAAAAACGTGAAATGTAAAAATTCACACTGAAGGACCTGGAATATGGCAAGAAAACCTGAAAAACGTGGAAATGAGAAAATCACACTGTAGGACCTAGAATATGCCGAGAAACCCTGAAAAACTTGAAAATTAAAAATTCACACTATTGGACCCAGAATATGGCAAGAAAACCTGAAAAACAAGGAAAATTAAAAACTCACACTGAAGGACCCAGAATATGGCAAGAAAACCTGATAAAAGTAGAAAATTATAAACTCAAACAGAAGGACCCGTAATATGGCAAGAAAAATTGGAAAAGGTGCAGTATGAGAAAATCACACTGCAGGACCGAGAATATGCCAAGAAACCCTGAAAAAAGTGAAAATTGAAAATTCACACTATCGGTCCCAGAATATGTTGAGAAACCCTGAAAAACGTGGAAAATTAAAAATTCACACTGAAGGACCTGGAATATGGCCAGACCTTGAAAAACGAGGAAATTTAAAAACTAACACTGAAAGACAACTAATATTGCGAGAAAACCAGAAAAAAAGAGGAAAATGAGAATAATGACACTGTAGGACCCAGAATTGCGAATAAACATGAAAAAATTTGAAAATGAGAAAAATCACACTGTAGGACCCAGAATATGCCGAAAAACCCTGAAAAACGTGGAAAATTAAAAATACACGCTGTAGGACCCAGAATCTGGCAGAAAAACAAGTAAAAGTTTGAAAATTAAAAATTCAAACTGTATTACCCAGAATATGGCGAGAAATATTGAAAACCGTGGAAAATTAAAAATTCACACTGAAGGACCTGCAATATGGAAAGAAAACCTGAAAAAGGTGGAAAATAAGAAAATCACACTGTAGGACCCAGAATTACGAAAAAAGTTGAAAAAAGTGGAAAATGAGAAAAACACACTGCAGGACCTAGAATATGCCGAGAAACCCTGAAAAACGTGGAAAATGAAAAATTCACTGTGAAGGACCACAAATATGGCAAGAAAACCTGAAAAAGGTGGAAAATGAGAAAATCACACTGTAGGACCCAGAATTACGAAAAAACTTGAAAAACGTGGAAAATGAGAAAATCACACTGCAGGACTCAGAATAAGCTCAGAAACCCTGAACAACGTGAAAATTAAAAATTCACACTGTCGGACACAGAATATGTCGAGAAGCCCTGAAAAAATGTAGAAAATTAAAAACTCACAGTGAAGGACCCCAAATATGGCGATAAAACCTGAAAAAGGTGGAAAATGAGAAAATCACACTGTATGACCGAGAATTACGAAAAAAACTTGAAAAATGTGGAAAATGAGAAAATCACACTGCAGGACCCAGAATATGCTCAGAAACCCTGAAAAAGGTGAAAATTAAAAATTCACACTGTCGGACACAGAATATGGCAAGAAACCATGAAAAAAGTGGAAAATTAAAAATTCATACTGTATTATCCAGAATATGGCAAGAAATACTGAAAACGTGGAAAATTAAAAATTCACACAGAAGGACCTGGAATATGGCAAGAACACCATAAAACGTGGAAATGAGAAAATCACATTGTAGGACCCTGAATATAACGAAAAAAATCTGAAAAACGTGGAAATTTAAAAATTCACATTGAAGGAAATGGAATACGGCGAGAAAACCTGAAAAACAAGGAAAAGTAAAAACTCAAACAGAAGGACCCAGAATATGGTGAGAAATTCTGAAAAACAAGGAAAATTAAAAACTCACACTGAAGGACCCAGAATATAGGGAGAAAACCTGATAAAAGTAGAAAATTAAAAACTCACAGTGAAGGACCCTGAATATGGCAAGAAAAACTGAAAAAGGTGGAAAAAGCGAAAATCACACTGTAGGACCCAGAATTAGGAAAAAACTTGAAAAACGTGGAAAACGAGAAAATCACACTGCAGGACCCAGAATATGCCGAGAAACCCTGGAAAATGGGGAAACTAAAAATTCACTGTGAAGGACCCCAAATATGGCGAGAAAACATGAAAAAGGTGGAAAATGAGAAAATCACACTGTAGGACCCAGAATTACGAAAAAAATTTGAACATCGTGGAAAATGAGAAAATCACACTGTAGGACCCAGAATATGCCTAGAAACCCTGAAAAGCGTGAAAATTAAAAATTCATACTATCAGACCCAGAATATGTCGAGAAGCCCTGAAAAAAAGTAGGAAATTAATAACTCATAGTGAAGGACCCCAAATATGGCAAGAAAACCTGAAAAAGTTGGAAAATGAGAAAATCACACTGCAGGACCCAGAATATGCTCAGAAACCCTTGAAAACTTGAAAAACGTGAAAATTAAAAATACACTCTGTAGGACCTAGAATATGGCAAGAAACGATGAAAAAAGTGGAAAATTAAAAATTCACACTGTATTACCCATAATATGGCGAGAAATACTGAAAAACCTGGAAAATTAATAAATCACATTGAAGGAACTGGAATATGGCAAGAAAACCTGAAAAACGTGGAAATGAGAAAATCACTCTGTACAACCCTGAATATGACGAAAAAACCTGAAAAACGTGGAAAATTAAAACTTCACACTGAAGGACCTGGAATATGTCGAGAAAACCTGAAAAACAAGAAAAATTAAAAACTCACACTGAAGGACCCAGAATATGGCGAAAAAACCTGAAAAAAGTAGAAAATTATACCTCACCCTGAAGGACCCCGAATATGGGGAGAAAACCTGAAAATGGTGGAAAATGAGAATAATCACATTGCAGGACCCAGAATTGCAAAAAAATATGAAAAACTTCAAAAATGAGAAAATCACACGGTAGAACCAAGAATATGCCTAGAAATCCTGAAAAAAGTGAAAATAAAAAATTCACACTGTCCGATCCAGACTATGGTAAGAAACCATGAAAAAAGCGGAAAATTAAAAATTCACACTGTATTACCCAGAATATGGCGAGAAATACTGAAAAACGTGGAACATTAAAAATAAACACTGTCGGACCCAGAATATGGCGAGAATCCATGAAAAAAGTGAAAAATTAAAAATTCACACTGTATTACCCAGAATATGGCGAGAAACCCTGAAAAACGTGGAAAAAAAATTCACACTGAAGTTACTGGAATATGGCAAGAAAACCTGAAAAACGTGGAAATGAGAAAATCACACTATATGACCCAGAATATGGCGAGAAAACCTGAAAAACGAGGAAAATAAAAAAACTCACACTGAAGGACGCAGAATATGGCAAGAAAATATGAAAAACATGGAAAATTAAATATTCACACTGTAGGACCCAGATTATGGCGAGAAAACCTGAAAAAGGTGGAAAATAAGAAAATCAGACTGTAGGACCCAGAATTGCAAAAAAACTTGTAAAAAGTGGAAAATGAGAAAATCACCCAGTGGGACACAGAATATGCCGAGAAACCCTGAAAAACGTGAAAATTAAAAATTCACACTGTCAGGCCCAGAAAATGGCGAGAAACCATGAACAAAGTGGAAAATTAAAAATTCACACTGTATTACCGAGAATATGGCCAGAAATACTGAAAAACGTGGAAAATTAAAAATTCACACTGAAGTTCCCAGAATATGGCAAGAAAACCTGAAAAAAGTGGAAAATGAGAAAATCACATGTAGGACCAAGAATTGTGAAACAACTTGAAAAAGGTGGAAAATAGAAAATCACAAGGCAGGACCCAGAATATGCTAAGAAACCCTGAAAAACGTGGAAAATTAAAAATTCACACTGAAGTACCCGGAATATGGCAAGAAAACCTGAAAAACGAGGATCATTAAAAACCTCACAAAGAAGGACCCACAATATGGAGAGAAAACCTGAAAAAAAGAAGAAAATTAAAAATTCACACTGAAGGACCCCGAAAATGAAGACAAAACCTGAAAAAGGTGGAAAATGAGAATAATCACACTGTAGGACCGAGAATGGCAAAAAAACTTGAAAAACGTCGAAAATGAGAAAATCACACTGCAGGACCCAGATTATGCCAAGGAACCCTGAATAACGTGGAAAATTAAAAATAAACTCTGTAAGACCCTGAATATGGGGAGAAACCCTGAAAAAAGTTGAAAATTAAAAACTCACACTGAAGGACCCCGAATATGGCGAGAAAACCTGAAAATGGAAAAAAAAAAAAAAGAATAATCACACGGTAGGACCCAGAATTGGGAAAAAACTTGAAAAACGTTGAAAATGAGAAAATTACACTGCAGGACCTAGAATATGCCGAGAAACCCTGAAAAACGTGAAAATTAAAAATTCACAGTCGGACACAGAATATGGCAAGAAACCATGACAAAAGTGGAAAATTAAAAATTCACACTATATTACCCACAATATGGCGAGTAATACTGAAAAAAGTGGAAAATTAAAAATTCACACTGAAGGACCTGGAATATGGCAAGAAAATCTGAAAAACCTGGAAATGAGAAAATCATAATGTAGGACTCAGAATATGACTAAAAAAGCTGGAAAACTTGGAAAATTAAAAATTCACACTGAAGGACCCAGAATATCGCAAGAAACCCTAAAAAAATTAGAAAATTAAAAATACACGCTGTAGGACCAAGAATATGGCAAGAAACCCTGAAAAAAGTAGAAAATTAAAAACTCACATTGAATGACCCCTAATATGGGGAGAAAACCTGAAAAAGGTGGAAAATAGAAAATCACACTGTAGGACACATTAATGCAAAAAAAATTGAAAAACGTGGGAAATAAGAAAATCACACGTTAGGACCCAGAATATGTCTAGAAACCCTGAAAAACGTGGAAAGTTAAAAATACACTCTGTAGGACCCAGAATATGGCGAGAAACCATGAAAAAAGTAGAAAATTAAAAACTCACACTGAAGGACCCCGAACATACCAAGAAAACCTGAAAAAGGTGGAAAATGAGAATAATCACACTGAAGGACCTGGAATTTAGCAAGAAAATCTGAAAAACCTGAAAATGAGAAAATCACGTTGTAGGACTCAGAATATGACGAAAAAACATGAAAACGTGGAAAATTAAAAATTCACACTGAAGGACCCGGAAATGAAGACAAAACCTGAAAAAGGTGGAAATGAGAATAATCACACTGTAGGACCGAGAATGGCAAAAAAAAACTTGAAAAACGTCGAAAATGAGAAAATCACACTGCAGGACCCAGATTATGCCAAGGAACCCTGAATAACGTGGAAAATTAAAAATAAACTCTGTAAGACCCTGAATATGGGGAGAAACCCTGAAAAAAGTTGAAAATTAAAAACTCACACTGAAGGACCCCGAATATGGCGAGAAAACCTGAAAATGGTGGAAAAAAAAGAATAATCACACGGTAGGACCCAGAATTGGGAAAAAACTTGAAAAAAGTTGAAAACGAGAAAATTACACTGCAGGACCTAGAATATGCCGAGAAACCCTGAAAAACGTGAAAATTAAAAATTCACACTGTCGGACACAGAATATGATTAGAAACCATGACAAAAGTGGAAAATTTAAAATTCACACTATATTACCCACAATATGGCGAGTAATACTGAAAAAAGTGGAAAATTAAAAATTCACTCTGAAGGACCTGGAATATGGCAAGAAAATCTGAAAAACCTGGAAATGAGAAAATCATAATGTAGAACCCAGAATATGACTAAAAAAGCTGGAAAACTTGGAAAATTAAAAATTCACACTGAAGGACCCAGAATATCGCAAGAAACCCTGAAAAAAATTAGAAAATTAAAAATACACGCTGTAGTACCCAGAATATGGCAAGACACCCTGAAAAAAGTAGAAAATTAAAAACTCACATTGAATGACCCCTAATATGGGGAGAAAACTTGAAAAAGGTGGAAAATAGAAAATCACACTGTAGGACACATTAATGCAAAAAAAATTGAAAAACGTGGGAAATGAGAAAATCACACGTTAGGACCCAGAATATGCCGAGAACCCCTGAAAAACGTGGAAAATTATAAATACAAGTTGTAGGACCCAGAATATGGCAAGAAACCCTGAAAAAAGTAGAAAATTAAAAACTCACACTGAAGGACCCCGAACATACCAAGAAAAGCTGAAAAAGGTGGAAAATGAATATAATCACACTGTAGGACCCAGAATTGCGATAAAACTTGAAAAACGGTGAAAATGAGAAAATCAAACTGTAGGACCCAGAATATGCTGAGAAACCGTGAAATACGTGGAAAATTAAAAATACACACTGTAGGACCTAGAATATGGCGAGAAACCCTGAAAGAGTAGAAAATTAAAAACTCACAAGGAAGGACCCAGAATATGGCAAGAAAACCTGAAAAAGGTGGAAAATTAGAAAAATACACTGTAGGACCCAGAAATGCGAAAAAAACATGAAAAACGTCGAAAATGAGAAAATCACACTATAGGACACAGAATATGCAGAGAAACCCTGAAAAACGTGGAAATTAAAAATACACACTGTAGGACCCAAAATATTACGAGAATCCCTGAAAGAGTAGAAAATTAAAAACTCACACTGTAGGACCACAAATATGGGGAGAAAACATGAAAAAGGTGGAAAATGAGAAAATCACAATGAAGCACCCATAATTACGAAAAAAACTTGAAAAACGTGGAAAATGAGAAAAATCACACTGCAGGACCTAGAATATGCCGAGAAACCCTGAAAAACGTGAATATTAAAAATTCACACTGTCAGAGCCAGATTATGGCGAGAAACCATTACAAAAGTGGAAAAAAGAAAAATTCACACTGTATTACCCAGAATATGGCGAGAAATACTGAAAAACGTGGAAATGAGAAAATAACCATGTAAGACCAAGAATATGATGAAAAAACCTGAAAAAAGTGGAAAATTAAAATTTTACACTGAAGGACCCTAATTATGGTGAGATGACCTGAAAAAAGAGGAAAATTAAAAATTCACACTAAAGGATCCCGAATATGGCGAGAAATCATGAAAAGTTTAGAAAATTAAAAATACACGCTGTAGGACACAGAATATGGCGAGAAACCATGAAAAATGTAAAAAATTATAAACTTACACTGAAGGACCGCGAATATTGCGAGAAAACCTGGAAAAGGTGGAAAATGAGAATAATCACACTGTAGGACCCAGAATTATGATAAACTTGAAAAACGTCGAAAATGAGAAAATAAAACTGTAGGACCCAGAATATGCCTAGAAACCCTGAAAAACGTGGAAAATTAAAAATACACACTGTAGGATCCAGAATATAGCCAGAAACCCTGAAAGAGTAGAAAATTAAAATCTCACACTGAAGGACCCCAAATACAGGGAGAAAACCTGAAGAAGGTGAAAAATGAGAAAATCACACTGAAGGACCCATAATTATGAAAAAACTTGAAAAACGTGGAAAATGAGGAAATCACACTGCAGGACCCAGAATATGCCGAGAAAACATGAAAAACGTGAAAATTAAAAATTCACACTGTATTACCCAGAATATGGCGAGAAATACTGAAAAAAGTGGAAATGAGAAAATCACACTGTAAGACCCAGAATATGATGAAAAAAACCTGAAAAACGAGGAAAATTAAAAATTCACACTGAAGGACCCAGAATATGGCGAGAAAACCTGAAAAAGGTGTAAAATGAGAATAATCACACTGTAGAATCCAGAATTGTGAAAAAACATGAAAAACGTTGAAAATGAGAAAATCACAGTGTAGGATAAAGAATATGCCGAGAAACCCTGAAAAACATGGAAAATTAAAAATACACTCTGTAAGACCCAAAATATGGCGAGAAACCCTGAAAAAAGTAGAAAATTAAAAATTCACACTGAAGGACCCCGAATATGGCGAGAAAATCTGAAAAAAGTAGAAAATTAAAAATATACGCTGTAGGACCCCGAATATGGTGAGAAAACCTGAAAAAAGTAGAAAATTTAAAACTTACACTGAAGGACCCCAAATATTGCGAGAAAACCTGAAAAAGGTGGAAAATGAGAATAATCACACTGTGGGACCCAGAATGTGTCAAGAAATCCTGAAAAAGGTGGAAAATTAAAATAATCACACTGTAGGACCCAGGATTGGGAAAAAACATGAAAAAGGTGGAAAATGAGAAAATCACACTATAGGACCCAGAATATGCCGAGAACCCCTGAAAAACGTGGAAAATTATAAATACAAGTTGTAGGACCCAGAATATGGCAAGAAACCCTGAAAAAAGTAAAAATTACAAACTCACACTGAAGGACAACGAATATTGCGAGAAAACCTGAAAAAGGTGGAAAATGAGTATAATCACACTGTAGGACCCAGAATTGCGATAAAACTTGAAAAACGACGAAAATGAGAAAATCAAACTGTAGGACCTAGAATATGCTGAGAAACCGAAAATACGTGGAAAATTAAAAATACACACTGTAGGACCTAGAATATGGCGAGAAACCCTGAAAGAGGAGAAAATTAAAAACACACAAGGAAGGACCCAGAATATGGCAAGAAAACCTGAAAAAGGTGGAAAATGAGAAAAATACACTGTAGGACACAGAAATGCGAAAAAACATGAAAAACGTCGAAATGAGAAAATCACACTATAGGACACAGAATATGCAGAGAAACCCTGAAAAACGTGGAAAATTAAAAATACACGCTTTAGGACCCAGAATATGGCAAGAAACCCTGAAAGAAGTAGAAAATTTAAAACACACACTGAAGGACCCAGAATATGGCCAGAAAACGTGAAAAAGGTGGAAAATTAAATATTTACACTGTAATACCCAGGATATGGCGAGAAACCCAGAAAAAAGTAAAAAATTAAAATCTCACACTGAAGGACCCTGATTATGGCAAGAAAACCTGAAAAAGGTGGAAAATGAGAAAATCACACTATAGGACCCAGAATTGTGAAAAACCATGGAAAACATCCAAAATGAGAAAATCACACTGTAGGACCCAGTATATGCCGAGAAACCCTGAAAAACGTGAAAATTGAAAATTCACACTGTAGGACCCAAATATGGCGAGAAACCATGAAAAAAGTGGGAAATTAAAAATTCACACTGTAGGAGCCAGAATATGGCGAGAAACCCTGAAAAAATTAGAAAATTTAAAACTCACACTGAAGGACCCAGAATATGGTGAAAAAACCTGAAAAACATGGAAAATTAAATATTCACACTGTAGGACCCAGGATATGGCGAGAAACAATTAAAATTGTGGAAAATTAATATTCACATTGTATGACCAGAATATGGGAAGAAACCTTGAAAAAAGTAAAAAATAAAATCTCACACGGAAGGACCCCGAATATGTCGAGAAAACCTGAAACAGGTGGAAAATGAGAAAATCACACTGTAGGACGCAGAATATGCCGAGAAACCCTGAAAAACGTGCAAAATTAATCATACACGCTGTAGGACCCAGAATAGGTCGATAAAAACTTAAAACCATTTAAAATTAAAAATTCACACTGTAGGACCCCGAATATGGCGAGAAACCCTGAAAAACGTGGAAAATTAAAAATTCACACTGAAGCACCCAGAATATGCCGAGAAATCCTGAAAAACATGAAAAATTAAAAATACACGCAGTAGGACCCAAAATGTGGCAAGAAACCCTGAAAAAAATTAGATAAATAAAAACTCACAATGAACTACCCTGAATATGGCGAAAAAACCTGAAAAAGGCGGAAAATGAGAAAATCACACTGCAGGACCCAGAATATTCTGAGAAGACCCTGAAAAAACGTGAAAATTAAAAATTCACACTGCTGGACCCAGAATATAGCATGAAACCATGAAATAAGTGGAAAATTAAAAACTCACACTGAAGGAAGTGGAATATGATGAAAAACCCTGAAATATGTGGAAAATTAAAAACTCACACTGTAGGAACTAGGAATATGACAGAAAAGTTGAAAAAAGTAGAAAATAAAAACTCACACTAAAGGACCCAGAATATGGTGAGAAAACCTGAAAAAGTTGGAAAATGAGAAAATCACACTGAAGGACACAGAATATGGCGAGAATCCATGAAAAAAGTGGAAAATTAAAAATTCACACAGTAGGACCCAGAATATGGTGAGAAACCATGAAAAAAGTGGAAAATTGAAAATACACGCTGTAGGACCCAGAATATGGAGAGAAACCCGGGAAAAAGTAGATAATTATAAACTCAAACTGAAGGACCCTGAATATGGAGATAAAATCTGAAAAAAGTAGAAAATTAAATATTCACACTGAAGGACCCCGAATATGGTGAGAAAACTTGAAAAACGTGGAAAATTAAAAATTAACACAGAAGGACCTTGAATATGGCAATAATATCTGAAAAAGAAAGAAAATGAAAAACTCACACTAAAGGACACAGAATTAAAATCTCCCACTGAAGGACCCCGAATAAGGAGAGAAAACCTGAAAAAGGTAGAAAATGAGAAAATCCCACTGTAGGACCCAGAATATGGCGAGAAACCATGAAAAAATTGGAAAATCAAAAACTAACACTGAAGGACCTGGAATATGATGAAAAACCCTGGAAAATGTGGAAAATTAAAAACTCACACTGTAGGACCTGGAATATGACAGAAAAGCTGAAAAAAGTAGAAAGTAAAAACTCACACTAAGGACGCGGAATATGGCGAGAAAACCTGAAAAAGGTGGAAAATGAGAAAATCACACTTGTAGGACCCAGAAAATGCCTAGAAACCCTGTAAAACGTCGAAAATTAAAAATACACGCTGTAGGACCAAGAATATGGCTAGAAACCCTGAAAAAAGTAGAAAATTAAAAAGTCACACTGAAGGACCCGGAATATGGCAAGAAAATCTGAAAAAGGTGGAAAATGTGAAAATCACACTGTAGGACCCAGAAAATGCCGAGAAACCCTGCAAAACATCGAAAATTAAAAATAAACGCTGTAGGACCAAGAATATGGCTAGAAACCCTGAAAAAAGTAGACAATAAAAAAGTCACACTGAAGGACCCGGCATATGGCAAGAAAACCTGAAAAAGGTGGAAAATGAGAAAATCACATTTTAGGACCCAGAATATGAGGAAAAAAACTTAAAAATGAGGAAAATTAAAATTCACACTGTAGGACCCAGAATATGGCGAGAAAACCTGAAAAAAAGGAGAAAATTAACAACTCGCAATAAAGAACCCAAATATGGCGAGAAAACCTTAAAAAAGTGGAAAATGAGAAAATCACATGTAGAACCTAGAATTGCAAAACAACTTGTAAAACGTGGAAAATGATAAATCACACAGCAGGATTCAGAATATGCTGAGTAAATCTTTAAAAAGAGGAAAATTAAAAATACCCACTGTAGGACCCAGAATATGACGAAAAACCCTGAAAAACGTAGAAAAGAAAAACTCACACTGAAAGACCTGGAATATGGCGAGAAAATCTGAAAAAGGTGGAAAATGAGAAAATCACATATAGGACCCAGAATTGCGAAAAAACTTGAAAAACGTGGAAAATGATAAATCACACAGCAGGATTCAGAATATGCTGAGTAAACCTTTAAAAAGAGGAAAATTAAAAATACCCACTGTAGGACCCAGAATATGACGAAAAACCCTGAAAAACGTAAAAAAGGAAAACTCACACTGAAAGACTTGGAATATGGCGAGAAAACCTTAAAAAAGTGGAAAATGAGAAAATCACATGTAGAACCTAGAATTGCAAAACAACTTGAAAAACGTGGAAAATGATAAATCACACAGCAGGATTCAGAATATGCTGAGTAAACCTTTAAAAAGAAGAAAATTAAAAATACCCACTGTAGGACCCAGAATATGACGAAAAAACCCTGAAAAACGTAAAAAAGGAAAACTCACACTGAAAGACCTGGAATATGGCGAGAAAATCTGAAAAAGGTGGAAAATGAGAAAATCACATATAGGACCCAGAATTGCGAAAAAACTTGAAAAACGTGGAAAATGAGAAAATCACACTGTAGGACCCAGAATATGACGAAAAAAACTTAAACACGTGAAAAATTAAAAATTACCACTGTACAACTCAGAATGTGGCGAGAAAACCTGAAAAACGTGGAAAATTTAAAATTCACACTGTAGGATGCAGAATATGCGGAGAAACCATGAAAAACGTGGAAAATTAAAAAACTCACACTGAAGGAACCCGATTATGGTGAGAAAACCTGAAAAAGGTGGAAAATGAGAAAATCACATTTTAGGACCCAGAATATAAGGAAAAAAACTTAAAAATGAGGAAAATTAAAATTCACACTGTAGGACCAAGAATATGGCGAGAATACTGAAAAAAAGGAGAAAATTAACAACTCGCAATAAAGAACCCCCAATATGGCGAGAAAACCTTAAAAAAGTGGAAAATGAGAAAATCACATGTAGGACCTAGAATGGCAAAACAACTTGAAAAACGTGGAAAATGATAAATCACACAGCAGGATTCAGAATATGCTGAGTAAACCTTTAAAAAGAGGAAAATTAAAAATACCCACTGTAAGACCCAGAATATGATGAAAAACCCTGAAAGACGTAGAAAAGAAAAAACTCACACTGAAAGACCTGGAATATGGCGAGAAAATCTGAAAAGGTGGAAAATGAGAAAATCACATATAGGACCCAGAATTGCGAAAAAACTTGAAAAACGTGGAAAATGAGAAAATCACACTGTAGGACCCAGAATATGACGAAAAAAAACTTAAAAACGTGGAAAATTAAAAATTCCCACTGTACAACTCAGAATGTGGCGAGAAAACCTGAAAAACGTGGAAAATTTAAAATTCACACTGTAGGATGCAGAATATTCGGAGAAACCATGAAAAACGTGGAAAATTAAAAACTCACACTGAAGGAACCCGATTATGGTGAGAAAACCTGAAAAAGGTGGAAAATGAGAAAATCACATTTTAGGACCCAGAATATGAGGAAAAAAACTTAAAAATGAGGAAAATTAAAATTCACACTGTAGGACCCAGAATATGGCGAGAAAACCTGAAAAAAGGAGAAAATTAACAACTCGCAATAAAGAACCCAAATATGGCGAGAAAACCTTAAAAAAGTGGAAAATGAGAAAATCACATGTAGAACCTAGAATTGCAAAACAACTTGAAAAACGTGGAAAATGATAAATCACACAGCAGGATTCAGAATATGCTGAGTAAATCTTTAAAAAGAGGAAAATTAAAAATACCCACTGTAGGACCCAGAATATGACGAAAAACCCTGAAAAACGTAGAAAAGAAAAACTCACACTGAAAGACCTGGAATATGGCGAGAAAATCTGAAAAAGGTGGAAAATGAGAAAATCACATATAGGACCCAGAATTGCGAAAAAACTTGAAAAACGTGGAAAATGAGAAAATCACACTGTAGGACCCAGAATATGACGAAAAAAAACTTAAAAACGTGGAAAATTAAAAATTCCCACTGTACAACTCAGAATGTGGCGAGAAAACCTGAAAAACGTGGAAAATTTAAAAATTCACACTGTAGGATGCAGAATATTCGGAGAAACCATGAAAAACGTGGAAAATTAAAAACTCACACTGAAGGAACCCGATTATGGTGAGAAAACCTGAAAAAGGTGGAAAATGAGAAAATCACATTTTAGGACCCAGAATATGAGGAAAAAAACTTAAAAATGAGGAAAATTAAAATTCACACTGTAGGACCCAGAATATGGCGAGAAAACCTGAAAAAAGGAGAAAATTAACAACTCGCAATAAAGAACCCAAATATGGCGAGAAAACCTTAAAAAAGTGGAAAATGAGAAAATCACATGTAGAACCTAGAATTGCAAAACAACTTGAAAAACGTGGAAAATGATAAATCACACAGCAGGATTCAGAATATGCTGAGTAATTCTTTAAAAAGAGGAAAATTAAAAATACCCACTGTAGGACCCAGAATATGACGAAAAACCCTGAAAAACGTAGAAAAGAAAAACTCACACTGAAAGACCTGGAATATGGCGAGAAAATCTGAAAAAGGTGGAAAATGAGAAAATCACATATAGGACCCAGAATTGCGAAAAAACTTGAAAAACGTGGAAAATGAGAAAATCACACTGTAGGACCCAGAATATGACAAAAAAAACTTAAAAACGTGGAAAATTAAAAATTACCACTGTACAACTCAGAATGTGGCAAGAAAACCTGAAAAACGTGGAAAATTTAAAATTCACACTGTAGGATGCAGAATATGCGGAGAAACCATGAAAAACGTGGAAA